>NC_137924.1:30940866-30958366 GCF_963457725.1 Sprattus sprattus
ACACACACACACACCATGCTTCAGCTGTAACACACACACGCACCCACGCTTCAGCCGTAACACACACACACACACACACACACACGCTTCAGCTGTAAGATCATTTCACTAAGCTACTCTGAGGTTCATCCAGCCCTTTTTCAATAGCAGTCCATTTTATTTACACAGCACCATCAATAATGAGCCTTGATTAAAAGTGCCTTTTAAACAGTAATAGATTAATTCAGTAGTAGTAAAAAGAAAGAAACCTTGCATATATCGCGCCTCAGAAGAGGAGAAAAAACGAAATAATAATTGCCAAAAAAAAATTCTAGGGCCTTGGGATTATTAGTTAATGTGTGTGCAATCTGACTCCACTCCACTCAATGAATGAAATTAAACACTTAAAGCTGACTGGTAATGAGAGACTCTTCTGGTTTCTCCAATTGACTCTGGTCGATAAAGGCGTCTGAAAAATGTCAGCATGGATGCAGTCCTGTGTGATCTAAGCACTCTAGATACACTAAACGACAGCATTGATGCGGCCCCGAGTGATCTACATTGGATGCGGCCCCGAATGATCTAGCCAACAGCGCACTTTAGAAACACTAAACGACAGCCCATGGCCTTTGGGCTCCCAGAGAGGGGATGAATGAGACCTTACCCAATTGAAACAAACCTGGAACTAATCAAATGGTGATGCAATGAAGTCAGCTTGCTGTGTGTGTGCACATGTGTTTGTATGAGAGGGAGGACTGGTATAGCTTACGTTTGATTTAAGATCTAGCGCTCACATTATTAATCATCTACAGTGAAGAACAGGAGAATCGACAGGAATGGACCGTATTGTGTGCATGTGTGTTTACTTTACAAAGTTCTGAAAGGCGTAGACCTTAATACCCAACTCTCAAGGCACTGTGTCTGACGGTGGTGGATTGGTCAGCGTGCGTGTGTGCGTGTGCTCTTACTTGACGAGTTTCTGGAAGGCGTAACCGTCGCTCCACTGCTCCGTGTAGGACGCCCCGTGCCTGACGGTGGTGAACTGGCCCAGACGCAGCCGGTCCTGCATGCTCTTCTCCCGGCACGCCTGCTTCTCCTGGGTGCTCTGAGAGGTGACACGGGGCACGGGGGGGGGGGGGGGGGGGGGGTGGGGTTGCGGTGGTTGCGGTCAGTGTCACATTACAGCCACCATCATCATATAAACACACACACACACACACACACACACACAGGTCATTAAACCATCATATATACACACACATTAGTCATTAAACAATCATATACACACACCGGCACATAAGTCTATCATTACCCATCACATGAAACCTCTGCAGTCACACACAGGCGTTATCTGGCTTCACCTCTGGTGTGAGTGTTTTTATTTTTCTTTAATGTTGGATATAAAGAATGACATGAGCGGTTCTTTAAAAATTGCTCCGTCTATATCTGTGTCACTATGGCTACACCGTGTCTGGTTCTTTCCAGGTGCATTCTGGGTGCAGTGGAGCCCTACCTTCTCTATGAGCAGCTTCTTGCTCATGGTAATGCACTTATTTAACCGCTCCTTGTACTTTTCAAGTAGTTTCTGTTGTTCGTCTATCTGTCTCCTGAGATCACAATTTGCCTGCAGACAAAAACAAACATCATGGCAGATCAGCAACACAGTTAACCTATGGGATGCCGAGTAATATTGATCTACAGTCATTAAAATCAAAAAAGAAATACAATATCTCTTAATAAAATCAAACCAATAAGATAATAAGATAACACACATTAATATATAATCTGCACCAATATGGAGAACTTGATTATATTAATAAATAGTTAAGACAAACAGATGAATTATATAAAATATATTCCAATTTAAATACATTTAATAAATAATATAAATAACTAAATAAAAGTTGATTGAGAATATGTGTGTGTTCACCATGTGAATGTGATTGTGTAGGTGAATCAGCTGAGACCACTGAGCCTGAGGAGCTCATCCTGCTTGTCTGGCAGCCCCTCCCACCCCCCCATCCCCCTCTAGGAGTCAGGTGATCAATTAATCAATCAGCCCTCCACAGCTGCCTCCACATTAGCCCAGCGCAGCTTATTAACACAGAAACACCCAACGATTTCTCTACCGACCGGCCCTCCTCAGAGTCCTTAACCGATTCCCCCAACCAAACACCTTCTCCACCTCCACCTCCTCCTCCTCCTCCTCCTCCTCCTCACCCTCAGCAGGTCATCTATGCGGCCCTCTTTCTTCTCCAAGTCCAGACTCTTATTAGTCTCAAGGGCAGCCAGCTTCGGCCCTGTGAGGTCAGTCTGACAGAGAAAAAAAAAAAGAGAGAGAGATTTAACATTTCAACTGTGCAAATGTTACCATTGTGTTCTAAATCATGTTAAATAATGCCCTTTATTTCTAACAAATGCAGCTTTAGTATGTATGAACTAACAGATCACAGAAGCATGCGTGACAAACTCTGACAAATATAAATCTTAGGTTCTTTATCAATACAGAGACCAATTCAACAGGGCATGTACACAAACAGTCCCAACTCTTCTATTTCATCTAGTTATTTTAGGGTCAATGCTGAAAATGTTAGTCTAAAGTTTAAACAAAAAGCAACAATGGTAACCTAAGGGCTCAGTTGGGCCAATAAAGTTATTGCCTACTTACATTTAACTGTGTGTGTGTGTGTGTGTGGAGTTGGAGAGTTAGCTAGTGTGTGTGTGTGTGTGTGTAGGAGTTGGAAAGTTAGCTCAAATGAATGAATGAGGATGTAGTTCACAGTTTCAGTTATTAGCCTTGCTACAGAGACTTCACTGTGTGTGTGTGTGTGGAGTTGGAGAGTTAGCTAGTGTGTGTGTGTGTGTGTGTGTGTAGGAGTTGGAAAGTTAGCTCAAATGAATGAATGAGGATGTAGTTTTCGGTTTCAGTTATTAGCCTTGCTACAGAGACTTCACCGTGTGTGTGTGTAGACCGTCATGGCCTCTCTTTCACCTGAGTCAGCCGGTAGGCAGTGCTCACCTGGACAGACTTGACCGCCACCTGTTTGGGGTGCATGACGTGGTCGAAGGATAGGCTGGTGGGCGAGGAGCTGTTCTGTCGTATCTGAGACAAGACGCACACAAACAGATGGGTGAGCACACGCTCGTTAGCGTAACCACTCATCAAGTCCACACGTCAACAACCTGCACTCCTATTGGTCATTAGCGAGGGTGTCACAGTGTGGTTTCCCTTTAATGAGGTAACACACCAGAGGTGAATAATCAATCAGAGACAGAGCGAGCGAGAGACAGAGAGACCATCAACAGATCTGTTCACCTTCACTGCCACGTTAGTCTGAAATGGCACCCCAGACTCTTACTAACTTACTTGGCTATTTATCCAAGATTCTGAAGGCTGAATAATCATACTGTACTTGTATCTTTATGTTGCATTTCAAAATGATGCCAACCTCCCCCTCACCCTTCAAACAGCACTGCAAACCTATAACGACAGAGATAGGGATCTGGCAGAAGGCAAAGATTTGAAAAATACGATATTATGAAAGATGAGATTCAAACTCAACCGTGCACCTCTGAAAGAGAGCTGTGATGTTCTCTCTCTGCTGAAACTTCGTGTCAATGAGGATGATGACACACCAGGTGATCCAAGTTATAGTTGATAACCAATTAGGTCAACAGAGCTACAGCTAACAACCAATCAGGTGGTAAGAGCTACGGCTAATAACCAATCAGGTTAATAGAGCTATAGCTAATGAACAATCAGGTGAATACAACTTCGGCTAATAACCAATCAGAACACAGGTGGATAAGATGAATGGGAATGACTGAAGATGCTAAGGTTGGATTGTATTTGTGTAGATCTGTTGTTGCTTTAATGTCATAATAGTTAATGCGAGTTGCACTTTGATTTGTTTGGGTTGTTATGATGCTGTGTGGAAATGTGAGACCAATATTGTAGCAATTTCAGTGGAGACGTGAAGACAAGCCTCTTGAGATCAGTGAAGTGGCATTTTGCACGCAGTAGGTGTTCACACTTGAGCCTTATGAACACTAACCAGCCTTGTGGACACTGCTGGTTATTGAATTGTTCTCTCCACTAATGAATTTTGAACGCAGCCAAAATATCATTAATAAAAACATGCCTTTAAGAGGCAGGCAGTGACATGATTTGATCTGACCATCCTGCTGTGATTGTCGGTATGGGATCGGTCTTGTGATGCTTCTCCCTGATAAATACACAGCCTTGACATTCAGAAATGTAACTCTCCTATCAGTTACTAGGATATGGACAGAACCAGAGAGACAAGCTGGCAACAAACAGCTGAGGAAGCGACAGAATTAAGGAAGTAAATGGTAGAGGGATGGAGAGAGGGATGAAAGGAGTTGAAGGAAGAGGAGTGGAACAGGAGGGAAAGAATAAATGGAGGACAGAGTTTGAGAGAGGCACAAGAACTACAGCTGCGTTCAAATTCAGCAAGCGTTTGAGGCAAACGCAATTTCATTGAGCTATAAAATTCAAACGTTTTTTGTGTAAACATTCCATTGTCTGACTTAAACTGTAACCCTTAGGCCAGCGTCCATGTTTGTTCAGCAGACCATTTCTGTGAGTAAGCAAACGTTTTGCAGTGAACTCAAAAGCAAACGAAAAACAGTATTTAACAATGTCTTTAGATCTTGAACACACCACAAGTACCATGTGCGCTTGAGACAACAGAGGACAGACAGAATGTTGGCACTGGAGATGAGGGGACATGAGGGGTGGAGAAAAGAGACACGTTAGCTCCAGATCTCCGAGAGGAGGGGTGGGGACATCGGACATGTTCGCTCCACATCTTGTGTTGCTCTAGATCCAACCTCTAGGCAACGCTGGCCCATAGTCTCCCCTTTCAAAATGGAGTCATTGCCGCAGTATTGGGAGAATGAGAGGGAGCCAGAAGGAGCCAAGAAAAGCTGAGAAAGACCAGAGGCAAACTAGAGAGAAGAGGAAAGCGGAGACGAGGAGGAGACGCGTGAGAGGCAAGGAGTGGTGATCAGGGCACTGACAGCAGGAGGAGGTGAGAAGAGACGGGAAGGAGGAGGTGAGGAGAGCCTGGAGAGGAGAAATGACAGCGTGCAGAGAGAAAGAGAGGAGCACGTAGGAGAGCAGTGTGAGGAGAGCCTGGAGAGGAGAAATGACAGCGTGCAGAGAGAAAGAGAGGAGCATGTAGAGGAGCAGTGTGAGGCGTACCATGGAGCCGGGGGCGGAGTGGGAATGTGAGTTCTGTGGGGAGCGCAGCACTGGAGGAAGAGCCCTCACCGGACTGGACCCATTTACTCCCTGGAACTAGAGACGGAGACAGAGAGAGACAGAGACAGAGAGAGAGAGAGTGTGAGTGAGAGAGCGTGTGTAAGAGAGAGAGTGATGCAGGCAAAGGGGAATTGTGTGAGAAGGAGAGAGAGAGAGAGAGAAGAGGCAATATGAAAAGAAAAATCAAATAGCCTCTTCAAAAGGCACAGGAACAAAGAGCATTCTTACCCATAGAACACACACACATACGTACATCATTCACTCAGTCTGTATGAAGATATACTCCAACTTACATCAAAGTAGTCACTGATCTTGGGTCCTCGTACAGAAGTCTTCCCTGGGACAGCAGAGGAGATAGAACATCACAGTTCATTTACACACACACACACACACACACACATGACTGGGTCACACATAGCCTACACCAGAAACTGGAAATGAGAGGAGATAGAAAGGTCTACGCAAGAGAGAGAGGAGACAAGTATGTACGACAAGTATTTACGTGATAAGGTGAGGAAAGAAATACTTTTAATAGCCGACCAATAGTTTCAGTGTGTATGAGAGAGGGGGGGAGGAGAAAGAGAGGGGGTGACACAGAGGGGATGAAGAGAACACAGTGTGGAGTGTGGGAGGCTATCCAGTGTAAACAAAGAAGAGGATGCTGAGAAGCCGTTTTTTATTCTGGCTGCTCTGATTGGTGCTCGTGTTACCTTGGCTGTTCTCCGATTGGTGCTCGGCCTTCCTTTTCCTCCCTCGGGACGACTCAGAGTGCTTCTTCTCGGGGGTCTGCAAACGCACAGACAAAAGATGAAGTCTTCCTTTCCTTTCCTTTCCTCTCCCCTCTCCTCTCGCTTGTCCACCTCTCTCGTTAGGTCTCTCTCTCCCTCCTCTATTCTCCTCCTCTGCTCACTCTCTCCCTCTAGAGTGGGGCACCGGCCTAAAAGGTCTCCTACTCTCCTCCTCCTCCTCCTCTCTCTGGAGTTGGGCTCTGGCCTAAAACAGCGATCGCTACTCCTGTCCCTTTCTTGACAAATCTTCCTGGTGCTCCTAGAAAATTCTTTGGATCTGAACACTTCAGCAGAGAAAAAACAAATGGAGTGCACATTCCTCCTGTGTGTGGATAGCTCTTTACTGTGCACTTGAAATGGATACACAGTGTCTCCAGGCACGTGAGAGAGAGAGAGAGAAACAGAAAGATATGCACAAGGTTTCTATTCTTCTGAAAAGCACAAATCTTGTAACAGTTATGAGCCAGATCCTTCAGACGAACAAACTCACATTTCATCTAATTTTTTCTTTATTTTATGAGCGAGATTCCTTTCCATCACTCACACACACACACACACACACACACACACACACACGCACACTTCCAAATAAGTGGAACACACACTTTTTGGATTTAAATTTGGAGGCTCCAAACACTGGCTCCTAGTGAGAAGCCTCATGTTAAACCAGACTAGTCCTTTGAAATAAGTCTCATGTTAAACCACACTAGTCCTTTGAAATAAGTCTCATGTTAAACCAGACTAGTACTCTGAAATAAGTCTCATGTTGAACCAGACTAGTCCTCTGAAATAAGTCTCATGTTGAACCAGACTAGTCCTCTGAAATAAGACGCTCGTTTCTCACTCTTGTTCACTGGCGGTTGAACCAAACGGGGAACAGGGCGTTTTGGAACAGTCCATATGACGAGGAATGATCACATCCATTTTAATCACAACCCAATCTCTTCATGCGGTGGGAAACACTGCTTTTGAATGGAGAGAAAATGTGTGCTTGTGACACCATCTGTAGAGTAGGTGTGTGTTTTTTTTGGTGCGTGTGTTTCTGTGTGTAGATAGGGAGTTGGACACTTTTAGCGTCTGGGGACCAAACGGGGATTAAAAATACACTGTTCCTGTCTGCCCAAACAAAAGGGTGGGCCTGAGCCAGACACACACACACACACACACACACACACACAAAAACACATCCAGATGCTACGCACAGAATCACCAGAGTTCCGATCAGTGAATACAAGCCAATCAGAATGCAATGTTTTCCCCTGTACTCCCATCATGCATCACTCCTGACTGATTCTAATGCAAGCAGCATGTACTGAGTACTTCTCTTTGTCAGTCTTTTGTGTGAAACACACAGAATGTGAGTGTGTAGTCATTTTCAGTGCCCTATGTGTGTGTGTGTGTGTGTGTGTGTGTGTATAAATTGAGTGTTGTCAGTTGTGATAATTACCACCAGCTTATGTGGTGATAGGAATGTGAGTGACTGGAGACAAAAGAGAAAGAAATAGAGAGACAACCTATTTTTGTGGGAATTTTTCCATGACTTCTTCTCTTCTCTGAAAAGTGGATCTATATGAAAAGTGCTTGTATTTCTATATGCTTAGATAAGTCAAGCAGTGAAGGGTTAATGTCGTAGGAGATGCTACACACCATGCCAACAAAACAACCTTACTGAAGACGTGTACACAGGAGTATAGCACTGCAGTGCAGTAGGAACACGGGAGGGAGAAAGGAGGAAGGAATGGCAGAGAAACACAGAAACACAGAGAGAAAGAGAGACAGAGAGAGAGAGAGAGAGAGAGAGAGACAGAGAGAAAGAGAGACAGAGAGAGAGAGAGAGAGAGAGAGAGAGAGAGGAAAGACAATGATAAGGAAGATGCAGACAATGGAGCCGACAACAGATGTATGTGTGTGTGCATGTGTTTGTCTGTGTGAATTGTTTGCTTGTGTTTGTGTGTGAAACAAATGTTTCACTTCAACGTCATCAAACCCGAAAGGTCGCTGATTGGTTGTCCCCTCAGGATGGCCCAGTGTTCCATGTTGTGAAGAGCATTTCCAGACTAGAATCCCAGCTGGGAATGATGTGCGGGTGGAGCCAGACTACTGCATATCACACACCAATCAGATGTAGACGGGAAACGTACGTGTGTGTGTGGCTGTTTGTGTCTGTGTGTGTGTTCATGTGTGTGTGTCTGTAGATACGATGAGGGAAAATTTGTGTGCTATGTTCTCATCATTGCCCAGCCCCACTCCCCACAGTGATGTCCAATCCTCGCCCTTATCCCATCTGCTCCAGCATGCCTCCACACACCTAAGACACTGTGTGTGTGTGTGTGGTGTGTGTGTGTGTGTGTGTGTGTGTGTGTGTCATCAGTGGAAGACTGCTTAAACAAAATTGCGCAACCACACACGCAGACACACACATACTCACGGCTAGATGTGTGTAGTTGTGTGTTGTGTGTGTTCATGAATGCATACATTTAGTTTTGCGAATTGCGATATTTGTCTGCACGTAAGTGTGTAGACCTGAGAGGATGTTTGATGTACCAGTGTATGCGCTTGTGGGTAAGAGTGTGTGTTTGTGAGAAAGTGTGTTTGCGTGCGTGTGTGTGTGTGTGTGTGTGTGTGTGTGTGTGTGTGTGTGTGTGTCTCCTTGCTATGCGGGCAGAGGGCCAGCCCAACCCTAGTGCTGGTCACCTAATGAACTGAGAGGAGCAGAGCACAGCCAACACAGCATGAGGAGTAAAAACACCCACACACACACACACCTCCTCCTCCTCCTCCTCCCTCTCCCCCCCCCGCAACACATACCCACAAGCACACTTGCACACACACACACACCCCCCAACACACATACACGCGCACACTCACACACATGCGCGCACACTCACACACGCGTACATGCGTGCGCACATCAACACGCACACACACACACGCACAAACTACTGACCATACTTACTGAATATGCCGGAGAACTCCCTCTCTTTACATCTGAACCCTGCAGACAGAGAGAGGGAGGGAGGGAGCAGAGAGTGAAGAGAGAGACAGAGAAGGGGGAGGAAGATGGAGAGAAGTGAAAATAAATTAATGAAACGTTGAGAGGAAGACAAAACCGAGAAGGAGAACCAGAGAGAAAGACAAAGGGAGTGGAAAAAAAGAAAAAGTCTGTTTCATGATGACTTGACACAAACATCTAGTAGGATGCCACTGGGGGCCAGTCACAGAGCCCTCTACTGGGCACGCTCAGTGAGGTGACAGTTACTGATGAGCCACAATGCCATCGCTGGCATTTCCAGGTCATCATGGAGACCGGGTTGCCATGTCAACACCATGGCAACAGGAGGAGGAAGTGGGGTGATCCCTGATGGTAAAACATGGCCACATATGCCCCTGTATCGGTCAGTACAGTGCACCACCTGCCTCTAGTCAAGGATGGTCACTCATTCAATGCTGCCTCAGGACCACACCTAGGATCCAGTTCCGCAAAGTAGGATCACACACAGATCCACATAACTACACATCCAGAGTTATCTGGATAGCTACAGAAGCAACGCCTGAAATAGCATTAGCTACAATCTAGGGGGGTTCACAAACCATCATCATAAGACAAGATCAAAAATGTGTATTTGACTGTAAATTCAATTTTCACATTACCAGATAATCATGCTTTGTGAAACACATACTTTTTTATTTAATACATTAGCTGGCCAACAGAGGGCTGACCAAACTATTTGTGTCAGATTAGCCAGAGAGTTAGTCAGAGCTGGCAGTGTGAACTATGCTCTATGTGTAGTAGACTACAACTCCCATTAGCCTACAGCTGAGATACCCCTGCTCTATGTGTAGTAAACTACAACTCCCATTAGCCTACAGCTAAGATACTGCTGCTCTATGTGTATTAGACTAAAACTCTTTATTAACCTATAGCTGAGTGTGTGGGCTTGAGACGTGAATGAGAGGCTGTGAACAGCTGGCTTTCATCAAACAGGCGGTACCCAAGCAGCAAACACACACACACACAAAGCACACAGACACACAAACAAAGCACACACACACACACACACACACACACACACACACACACAGAAACAAAATGGCTTCCTCCTTACCCCCCATATTTGTGCTTTGTTTCCTTGAAGCTTCCAGATGCGAGAGTGAGAGAAAGAGAGCGCGCATGTGTGTGTGTGTGTGTGTGTGTGTGTGTGAGCAAGGGAAAACACATTAGATAAACTCAGACTTCTGTACAGACTCAAGCTGCTCCTAGTGTAAAGAATCTGATGTGTGAAAACAAACAGAGCTAAGTGCTCTGTAAACATTAGAATGAGTGTGCGTGTGTGTGTGTGTGTGTGTGTGTGTGTGTGTGTGTGTGTGATTACGATTTCCGCTGCACCGCAAGGCGATCGTAAAGTGTTGGTCACGCTGTTTTTTTTTCATTGTAACAACACTTGGCTTTTACAGCACAGTAGAGTTTAACAGTAGAGTATAAAAGGTTTGTGTCCCTAGGTGGGCATGTCCCTTTGTGCTAGTGTCCCTGAAGGGAGTCAGGCTCGAAGCAGTTTTTGGGGAATAGCTCCACAACCGAATTATTACATCTTTATGGCAAATTGTCTACTAGAAGGCACGTGACCATGGCTTATTATGACTCATTGGTGGAGTAGCGCCACCTAGTGAATAAGGGCAATGCAAAAATCTATTGCTTCACAAGGCCAATATAATGTTTTTGGACACGCGCCAAATTTCATTACCGTAACGCAGCAACACCTCCAACACCTATCTCCACTGGCCGTGTGTGTGTGTGTGTGTGTGTGTGTGTGTGTGTGTGTGTGTGTGTGTGTGTGTGTGTGTGTGTGTGTGTGTGTGTGTGTGTGTGTGTGTGTGTGTGTGTGTGTGTGTGTGTGTGTGTGTGTGTGTGTGTGTGTGTGTGTGTGTGTATATCCTCCAACACATCTCCACTGGCCATGTGTGTGCTTGTGAACCTTGTTTCCTCGCTTCCGTTACGACTTCTATATACTTTAGCTTTTTCCTTTTAAAGGCTTCCTCAATCGCATCCTCAAAGGGAATCAATAACTCGATAAAGTAAACGATGCGGCCTTGATTTTGTAATCCGCCCAAGCACACTCTCACTCTGTGCGGCTGCCATATTGTGAACCCCTATGTGGTATGTCACATGAATGTCTGTGAATAACGACATGCAAGACCTGTCTCTATGCCTCTGTATGACTGCATGTGTCACTGTATGTGTGTGAGAGAAAGTGGGAGGTTGTCTCTGTGTGTGAGTGTGTGTGTGTGTTCGGTGTGTGTGTGTGTGTCCACCCATGTATGTGTGTCAGAGAGAGGGGTGGGGGGTCTATATGTTTGTATGTGTGTGTGTGTGTGTGTGCACGCCTGTATGTGGGATGACAGGTGCAGGGGCTGATAGAGTGTGTGAGTGCCTCATCATTAGGGGGTGTGTGACGTATGGGGGGCATCTGTGTGTCTGACATCTGTGCACATTCAGCAGCTCACTGGCTCACAGGAAGACACACAGAAGCTCACACAGGGTTCTCATGTACACACACACCCCCGCGCACACACACACACGCACGCACGCACGCACGCACGCACGCACGCACGCACGCACGCACGCACGCTCACACACCCGCGCGATCACGCAGTCACGCACACACACACACAAAACGCGCACACGCACAGGCACACACGCGCTCTCATACTTAATTCTCTTAGCCTGTCAAATTCAGTTTCAAACGCATGCTTTAATTTTTTCAAAAGCTCAAACATTCAAATACACCATCAAAAATGTGAAATTCATTATTCACACAAAATATATTCATGTGTAACACACACACACACCCTTTTACTCTCTCAAAATCCTCCCTCACTACCACTTCTACATTGGGCTGTGCAATTCATCAAATTTTGATCGCGATTTCAATTTTTGGGCCAAACGATCTCCAAACTCATATAATCGACTAAAAACGATTAATTTCCGTAATTCAGTCCTTTCCCCCAAAAGCATTCAACGCGGCATGAGGGAGTAAAATCTTTAACTGGTGTGCGACATCACGAAGTTATATGCCACTGGCCGGAGGCGGGACATGCCAGTGAACCGCCAATCAGCAGCATCGACCGTTGACAGATATACATGACAGCACAGGCTCTAGCCAATCAGATCACGATTATGGTCACGTCTCAAAAGCGAAGCAAAAACTAAAGATGGGTGACCAAACTCCGTAGATGGTCTCATTTGCACCTAAAAGTTGTTACTGAGAAATAAGCACTGTACAATTTCAAAACCCCATTATTGTAACTCAAAAATATGTCTGAGAGGATTTGCGAGGTGTCTGAGCTACCCATCATTCACTTTGAATGGGGATCCGTCAACCTTGACGGTTCAACGCATTCCAACGCATATAGCGTGTACACAACAAATTTGTTTTTATAAAATTGTATTTATACAATTTTTAAGGGAAATTTCAAAGTTCTCAGTAAATAACTGCATCATGTTTTCAAACTCAGAATTAATCGTTTGAATAATCGTGATTTCAATATTGACCAAAATAATCGTGATTATGATTTTTCCCATAATCGAACAGCCCTTCTTCTACATCCTCTCTCCCTCTCACACACTCACAGTGTTTTCCTTTCCTGGTGCTTTTGTTCAGTCTTTTCTAAACTGTGCATCATTACGCTCCATCATGAACACAATTGACACACACACACACACGCGCAAACCCCCTTCTTTGTCCAACATGTGGTCTCTGCCACACTCCCACCCAGTCTGTTCACCCTACTCGGTTTCTCCTCTTTCTGGCTCTTAAGTTCACAATCATTATACGCACTATGTCTCTGTCTGTCACTCTCTCTCTCTCACACACACACACACACACACACACACACACACACACACACACACACACACACACACACACACACATTTCAACAAATGCAATCGTTCTCTGACCCTCTCCCTCTAAAAGATAAAATTACCCTTACACACATTAGCACTGTTGTCCATTGATTTATATAGCCCAAGCAGGTGGACTGTGAAAGGGGTCTGTGTTTGTGTGTGTGTGGTATGCGCGCACATGTATGTGTGTATGCATGCATGTGTGTGTAAGGACAGTTTGGTTGAAGGTGCACGGAATAACCACCATAATAAGGTTCTTAAATCTGCTGCACTCCCGCAGTCACACACACACCTAGCTGCCTTTAATCTTTGGCTCAAACAACACTGACAGCCTCCCAGAAGCTCCCGGAGTGTCTTTGCATCTTCCAACGCCCACCCACTTCCTCCCCTACCTACCCTAGCAGCATGCCTCCCATAGCCAAAAACCTCTAAATCCCTAAGCATTATACCACGCTGTGCTGAGCACGTCGGTCCTAGAACACAAAATGACAAAATAATACAGAACACAATCAAACAGCCTGCTAGGTGTGCTCGTAGACCTGAGCTTGGCTATCCTTGAACATTGACCTTAGAAACGATACAGAACACAATAGAACTGCCTGCTAGGTGTGCTCGTAGAATTGAGTTTGGCTATCCTTGAATATCGACCTTGCGGAACGATACAGAACACAATAGAACCGCCTGCTAGGTGTGCTCGTAGAACTGAGCTTGGCTATCCTTCAAAATCGACCCCGCGGAACAATACAGAACACATTCCAACGTCCTGTCTTCTAGAGGCGCTAATAAGACCGCTACACTGAGCGTGTGATATACAGAACACAATAGAACATCCCTTCTGCAAGAGATGCTAATAGCACCGCCACACTGAGCTTGGCGATCATAGAACACCAATGTTAGGGAACAACACAAAACATGAGCCTACAACACCAACAATGCAATGCAATGCGCTACTAAAAAGCCTCCGACATCCTAACCATCCAGCTTTGAGCTTCCTAAACTCAGGCATATTAATGGCCACCCAAACCACAAACAACTTTAATTTCTCAAAAACTAAATCTTCAATATCTTTGGTGCTGAAGTCCCCCTTAAGACACGCTTCTGAATAAGCTGAGCTCAGTTACACTGCGCTCATGCTCAATATCATCAGCCGCACTTGTGTTTGTGTGTGTGTTGTATGAGTGTGTCTGTGCATGTGTGCATGTACATTGTCTGGTGTGTGTGTGTGTGTGTAACGCTAACAGGCAGCTGTTGGGGCTGGCCCATCCCGCAGGTGAACAGCATGTGACTGTGACTACCCTGGGCTGGCACAGCGGAGGGGGCGTTGGCGGGGGTGTGGGCACTCGATGCCACCCGCCCTGATTAAGCTGGATGCCAACGAGGCAGTGGGGGAGGCAGCGACAGTGCAGACACATAGGGACTCCTGTCTGATACACACAACTGTAGGTGAGGTGCTCACATTCCAACTGGTCTACACTAGTGTGCAAACATTTGATCTTTTACAAACAAACAGTACATAGTGAGTCTCCCTCCATTGTTTTTGTCTGCGATCAAGCAAGATCTAATACAGCCACACTACTGACTGATGAGCTTCATACGTTCAGAATGCAGGTGAACTGATAGAGAGCATTGGAATAGGTTAGAATAGGGTCCCATCACCTGTGCTATTGAGAAGCATGTGTACTAGGTTAAAGATTTTTGAACAGGCATACCTCAGACTCCTTGTCACTTGAGGACCCCAGGCTGCCGAAACTCGTATTTGAACATTCATTGTTTGTCAAGCCCTTAAAAAGATAAGACAGACAATAAAAGCTTAATTTGTTTAAATAACCCAAACAACTACATCACTGTGGCTCTCAAATTCAGTTTTACATTAATCCATGGAATATCATTTTGACATAAAGTTGTATGGACAGAAAATGGGGAGCATTTCCCAGAGTCTTGTTAACGCTACGTCAGATGCATATTCATTTTTCGAGGTGTTTCCCAAAGCATCCCTGGCCAAGGTAGAGGTATACCTTCCGTAAGAAATACTTTCGTAAGGTAAGTCTGGACCACTCTTAGCTATAACTTAACACAGTTTTCAGATTAAACGTTTTAGAGCCTAAACATGTTGTGTTCGTGTCTGAACGAATGCACGGACTGCGGTGTGAGACAAAGATATGTGTGACGTTGTTACATGTAACAGATGCATTTCATTGTGTGCTTCATTAAAATAAAAATATCGGTATAAAATTAATAAGCCGTTCATTTCTAATCCCTTATGAATACAAATATACGACTAACATTTAGCCTACAATGATCCTAATTTTGTATATATTAGAAAATAATTTCTTTTTTTACTTGTGTAGTATATCTTGTCGATGGCCTCCTGTCCCCTGTGCTCCAAACTGACTCATGCCCATAAAACTCATCTCGCACATACTCAAACGTAAGTGAAATAATCAACCCCAGAAACACGGCTTCAGCCTCGTAAGGTATAGAGGTCTTCAGCCTCGTAAGTGTATATAATGGGCTTTCTCTTAGGGGAGGTTCTCTAAAGAGAGGAACTCTGAAGAGATGGTTTGGGAAACACTCAGAGAAATAAACAACTTAAGTAAGGTATACCTTTTGAGTTTTTGAAAAACGCTAAGAGACGCCATTACTGGGAAATGCACCCCAGACTGATTTGGGTTAAAGCATGTCACACATATGTGTGTGTGTGTGTGTGTGTGTGTGTGTGTGTGTGCACGTGTGATTGTGTGTGTGTGTGTGCTTTGCTTTGGTTTCTACAGACTGGTGTTATGTGTGTGGGGCTGGTGCTATGTGTGCGAGGTATGTAGATCGTGTGTGTGTGTGTGATAATGTGTGTGTGGGACAATGTGTGTGTCTGTGTTTTTATTTGTGTGTGTTCACTGTTCAGAAAATAGTCAGTTTCTACAGTGTTCTTAATGTGATCAGAGTTTCTGATCTAATGCATGAATGTCTGTGAAGCATGTTACATGATTTTGTGTGTGCTTATACGTTATGTCTGTGTGCGTCTGTATGTATTACTTCTGCGTGTGTGTGTGTGTGTGTATGTGTGTATATATATTATGTGTGTGTGTGTGTGTGTGTGTGTGTGTGTATATATGTGACTCACTTTGGTTCCCCCACTGGTGCTCCCCGTGCTGCCCCCAGTGCTGCCGCTCACCCCCCCCATGAAGCGAGCCTCCAGCAGCTCCTGCCGCCGGGGGTCCAGACTGTGCAGCTCCTCCATCACTCCTGAGACAGAGGTGGGGAGGTGGAGGGAGACAGGGGAGGAGGGGAGGAGGGGTGGAGAGGAAGACAGGATGTAGAGAGCAGGAGAGAGGGGATAGATAGAGGGGGATGAGAGAGAAAGAGATAGACAGAGGTGGGGAGATGGAGGGAGACAGAGGTGGGGAGGGAGGGAGACAGGGGAGGAGATGGGGTGGAGAGGAAGACAGGATGTAGAGGAGGGTAGATGGACAAAGAGCAGGAGAGGGGGGATAGTTAGTGTGAGGGATGGAGAGAAAGAGAGGGAGGAAAGACAGTCGGGGGTTGGAGGGGAAGAGATGGATAAAGAGAAAGAGAGAAGGATGTAGTGAGAAGGGAGCGAGAGAAAGAAGAATGTAGAGGGGGAGAGAAAGAAAGTGGGATATAGAGGGGAAGAGAGAGAATGAGGGATGGAGGGGGGAGATAGAAAGAGGGATATAGAGAGAAAGAGGGATATAGAGAGGGGAAGAGAGAGAATGAGGGATGGAGGGGGGGAGAAAGAAAGAGGGATATAGAGAGGGGAAGAGAGAGAATGAGGGATGGAGGGGGGGAGAAAGAGATGGATGGAGAGGGGGGAGAGAGAAAGTGTGATACGGAGGGGTGTAGATGATGAGAGGGGGATGGGCAGAAAGAGAGATGGAGAGGGGAGGGGAGAGGAAGCCAGAGAGAGTAAGGTGAAAGGGGTGATATGAGAGAGAGTGAAATTAAGGAGAGAAGTGGTGTTAGAAGGTTGGATATGAGAGAGAGAGAGTGAAATTAAGGAGGGCAATGGCGTTGGAGGGGTGGATATGAGAGAGAGAGAGAGAGAGAGAGAGAGAGAAATTAAGGAGGGCAATGGCGTTGGAAGGGTGGTACATGCGAGGGCATAAGGAGAAAGGAGGAAGAGCGAGTGAGAGAGA
The DNA here is from genome assembly GCF_963457725.1 of Sprattus sprattus. Lineage (NCBI taxonomy): Eukaryota > Metazoa > Chordata > Actinopteri > Clupeiformes > Clupeidae > Sprattus > Sprattus sprattus. The sequence continues at coordinate 30,957,976 of NC_137924.1, forward strand.
GAGAGAGAGATTGGGAGAGAAGACAAGAGGGAAGAACAGTGAGCTATCCAGCAGGTGACAAACTGATGAAGCGGTCACATGGGTTAAGCCTACTAAAGGCAAGGTCCCATTTCATAGGGCAGACCTGGGTCATGTGATTTAGAACTGTCCAATGGAGACCCAGCAGATAGTTTAGAAAATGACAGCAAATATTCGCCAAACCCCAACCAAATGGAATCCATGTGAGTCACATGGTAACGGACGCGACACGATGGAGCATTCTGTTGCCACGATAGGTGGAATCAGATTTCTGACCACTGCTGGTTGATACATCACTAAGCTACTAACTGGTGGTAAACTAAGTCACAGCATCCCAGTAGCCTGTAACTTTTCACCTCTCACAGCTGGTCAG
>NC_137924.1:30963366-31030866 GCF_963457725.1 Sprattus sprattus
TTAAGTTGTTATATGTTTTGTCCACCAGACGGCAGTGTATCAGTCAACGTCAATGAACTTTTAAATCATTTAAATTGAATGAACTGAAACAGACAGTTGTGATAACCAATCAGAATTCGAGTTGGCGACATTGGGGCAAGCTAGCAGGCATCACGTTGAACGTGACACGTACACGTACTTTGATTGGATACGCACTAGTGCGGCAGACTGACGCAGTGCCTCAGGAAGTGCTCATTTTAGTTGGCGAATGGTGGTGGTGAATTAGCGAATAAGGAAATTTTAGTTTATTTTCAACCCACAATGGCTGAAGGAGAAGGAGATATCGATCTGGTTGCTAATATAATAGAAACGCCATTTTCAAGACGGACCTTTCAAGAAAAAAATGGATATCGTGAGGATCGGGTCAGTTTAATGTAATTGCTTTGCAGGTGGGACAATGCCATGTTTAGTGGACAAACTTGTTAAAGCTCACATAGGCTACTTTCGGTATTCAGTATCCAAGCGATCATATAACTGAGAGTTTACTACTCTTAATTGTTAATACGGGTGTATTGATTTTAAATGCTCCGGAAATATTAATAAAGTCTGTTGTACTCGACTATGTTAAGGTGATGCAATGCTCACTTATACTGCCTTTCTGTATAAATATATGGCTCGAGAGCCATGGCGTCAAAATAATGGTATTAAGAGGTGGATTCACTCAGTTTAACTGTCGTGTAGGACATCGCTGAAGGCCTAGTCGTGAAATGCACGGACCTCCACTGCCAATGACAGCCTTGCTAACGAATTCGCGATTCACACAACTTCATGCCTGAAAAAGCTTCGGAATCTAAATTGAAAACAACGTTCAAGCAAAGACATTTACAAAAAAATAATGCCCATAACAAGTTCGAATATTAAGGGCTGCCTAATATTCGTTTGAATATTTATTTATTGTTTGATATTCGAATTATATTCGAATTTCGAAGTTCGGAGTCAAAGCCCTAATTCAAACACACCAACAGGCACACATACACACAACGATTAATTCCTACTAAGAATCGGCACATTTAACAGCCTTATAGATGTGGGTGGAAGCTCAACTTTGGGACACACACACACACACACACACACACACACACACACACACACCTCTGCCTGTACCCTGGTGTTTAATAACACAGCCTGCTGAGGAGGCTACTTCCTGTGTAAAATAAATGCATGCTTCACAGAGCCTACATCCATAACCTATATTAACTTTGGACGGGAAGGCTGGGTGCTTAAAGGCATAACAAATACATGAATCCTCCTCTTGCTTTCCCTTCTCTCTCTCTCCCTCCCTCCCTTTCTCTCCTCCCCTGTCTCTCTCTCTCTCTTCTCATCTCTCTCCCTCTCTTTTTTTCTCCCACTTCAACACCACTTCACCCTCTTTAGCCTCAAACATGCTTTCTGCAAAGCTCCATTTCTCTCTACCTTTCCCTCTCTCTTTCCCTCCCTTTGTCTCTCTCTTTCCCTCCTTTTGTCTCCCTGTCTCTCTCTTGCTCTCTCACAAATATATAGTCTCTCTCTCTCTCTCTCTCTCAGGGCAGAGGGCTGAGGTGGGGAGCAGTGTCCTTTCTTGAGGTTTCACACAGACGCCACTGGCCATGGCTACAAGCTAGAGAGGAGAGCAAGCAGCACAAACCCAGCTCTGTTTCACTGCCAGACCCCAGAGGGGGGTGGGGGCAAGAGGGATGCAAGGAAGGGGAGGAAGAGAATGAGAGACAAAGGCAGAGAGGGAGAAAGAGCGAGAGAAAGAGAGAACGAAAGAGAGAGCACAACAGTGGTGGAGAAGAGAGAGAGAGAGCGAGAGAAAGAGAGAGAGAGAGAGAGAGAAAGAGAGAGCAAAACAGTGGTGGAGAAGGGAGAGTGAGAGAGAGAGAGAGAGCGAGAGAGAGCGCAACAGTGGTGGAGAAGGGAGAGTGAGAGAGAGAGAGAGAGAGAGAGAGAGCGCAACAGTGGTGGAGAAGGGAGAGAGAGAGAGAGAGAGAGAGAGAGAGCGCAACAGTGGTGGAGAAGGGAGAGTGAAAGTGTGAGAGAGAGAGAGCGCAACAGTGGTGGAGAAGGGAGAGTGAAAGTGTGAGAGAGAGAAAAACAGTGGTGGAGAAGGGAGAGTGAGAGAGAGAGAGAATAAAAGGATCAGGTAGAGAGGAGAGTTCCAAGACAGCCATGATATATGCCAGTCTAGCAGCAGAGACAGGGCAGGGGAGGGGAGGGAGGGGTACTGATACTCTATATTTCACCAGGCCATGATGGAGGTTCTGTACATCACACACCCCACACACACACACACACACACACACACACTCATGGATACAAACAACACACAGCTAACAACAATGGAAAAACAGGCACAGTATTCATATAGGCAACACAGCCACACTTAAACATAGACAAACCCAGCCAAACACGCACACACACACACATGCACGCACGTACAAACACACACACGCACGTACAAACAAACACACGCACAAACACACACACACAGTATTCATATAGGCAACACAGCCACACTTAAACATGTGTAGATAAACCCAGCCAAACACAAACAAACACATGCTGTTCACAAATCAGCTTAATACATTTCAGAGAGGCTCCAGCCAAAGGAATCTCAAACAATGTGAACTACATTCAGGCTCCTAAATGCTCAAATCCATAAATATGCTCATGCATTCCAAGTCCATTAAATGTCTCATAAAACATGACATAACCCATTAATAGCCCAATGCATAAAGCCTTTGGTTCCAACCGTGTTGAGATAGAACTGCCACGAGGGGTGGGGGATCAACCCAAAGATTCGACATGAGACTACGAAACCAGCAACCGTGGTAACTCGAGAAATGTCATGGAAGAGTCATGGCGACAGGCGGGGCCAGCCAGGGTTGCCACACGCGGTGGCGCACATGGCATAATTATGATGTAAGGATTAAAAATAAATACAAAAACAAACAAACATATAAACAAATCCATTAATGAGCATGAAAATGCTCAAGCGTTGGCCTAACATATCATGGTGAACAAACCCTACAACCCACTAGAGAGAAACGCAAACAGGAATACAATGGTGAACAAACCCTACAACCCTACAAGGCCCTACAACCCCCCCCCCCCCCCCCCACACACACACACACACACACACACACACACACATCTTTTCCATCTGAGGTACTAAAGACTAAATGAAGACCATCATGAAGCAGTGAGAAAAGTTCCCCCTCTTCACAGTGGGACGATAAAAACATTCAGAGGGATAGAGTGACAGAGAAAGAAGGAGAACCACAGAATGGGGGAGAGAGGGAGAGAGAGAGAGAGGGAGAGAGAGAAAGAAGGAGAAACACAGAAAGAGAAAGGAGGAGAAACACAGAAAGGGAGCGAGAGAGAAAGAGAGAGAGAGAGAGAGAGAGAAGAGGGTGTGAGAGCAAGATTGACACTTCATTTTCCATAATGATGTATTATGACCTCAATGTTAATCAGATGAATATTTATCGCAAACAAATCACACAGAGAGTGCGGGCCAGGGTGTCAGGGCAACAGATTATGTGTGTGTGTGTGTTTGTGTGTGTAAAGATGGGGTAAGGGGTGTCGGGGGAGAAATTTATGGCAGAGGCAGGAGGTCCTGTGTGATTGACAGCAATGCTGACATCATGCTGCTGTATGTGAAGGGAAGCATCAGGCTGCAGTAGTGTCTTCACATCGTTTCCTGAGGGGCTGAGAGGATCACCCATTGGGCCCCACCCATTGGGCCCCACCCATTGGGCCTCATCTATTGGGCCTTATGCTCCAGCCCCAGCACCACGCCCCCGCCCCACACTCCAGCCCCAGCACCACGCCCCCGCCCCACACTCCAGCCCCAGCACCACGCCCCCGCCCCACACTCCAGCCCCAGCACCACGCCCCCGCCCCACACTCCAGCCCCAGCACCACGCTCCAGTCGCTGCATGAGCAGTTGTTACTGGGAGGGCATGGTTGCACTTCATCACAGGAGCCACAGAGAGGAGGGACGGGATCAAAGGCTAATCACCCCACTGTACCGCTCACCCCTATTCACGAGCACGCTAGGGCCACCAAATGCAAACACACCAGATATTGAATTAATCTGTTTGTCTGGTGCACATCGTGTTGTGACAATGTAGGACATTTTACTAACGCTGAGAGATGACCTAAAGCGACTGAATCAAATCTGTATTTTGCTTTTCAGGGCCGTAAACACTTTGTCCTCTAGTCAATCCCACAGCACTCTTATGTTATGTCACTTTATGATGAGCACAGTGCTGCTTGTCATCCTAAAGGCACACTCATGTTGTCCACTTTATAGACAGACATCCAACATGCATTAACCATTAAAGACAAATGTCCTTAAGCTAAACATGTGGCCATGATGTCACCTGATAGCTTTTGCGTTATCTGTGAGTTTGATTGAGTTTGTTTTTGTATGATGCAGCAGAGGTATTCACTGCTCTCGTCTCAGCCATTGGGTGAAAACCAGCATAGTATGAACATTTTTATTTGTACGCGCCAAGTTGATGCTTTTGACGTACTGCTATTAAATAGAGTAGAAATTATTACACAATGACATAAGCAGCTCATGTGCCGGGGGGTAAAAGAAAGCATCCGTGTGTTCTTGTTTCTGACAATTAAAAACCAAATGACCAATGGCAAAGAGGGACACAATGTCAATATGCAGGAGGCGGTACAATGCAAAGTGGGACACGTGGTAACCTTAGCACAGGTGCACTACTCTGGAAGCAGTGTGTTCAACATGTCTACTCTGTCTGTCTGTCTGTCTGTCTGTCTGTCTGTCTACCTCGCTCTGTCTGTCTGTCTGTCTGTCTGTCTGCCTCGCTCTGTCTGTCTGTCTGTCTGCCTCGCTCTGTCTGTCTGTCTGCCTGCCTAGCTCTCACTGTCTGCCTGCCTAGCTCTGCCTGTGTGTCTAGCTCTGCCTGTGTGTCTAGCTCTGCCTGTGTGTCTAGCTCTGCCTGTGTGTCTAGCTCTGCCTGTGTGTCTAGCTCTGCCTGTGTGTCTAGCGCTGCCTGTGTGTCTAGCGCTGCCTGTGTGTCTAGCGCTGCCTGTGTGTCTAGCGCTGCCTGTGTGTCTAGCGCTGCCTGTGTGTAGGGCCAATAGTTTTCCGCGTCAAAAAAAAGCAAATTCCGTGTCACGTTTTTGGTAATTCCGTGATTCCGCGTCAAAAAAATTTAAACAGCCGTATAATGCCTTTCTGCACGTTAACTGTATGAAAAACTCTGTTGATAGTGATGTTGCCTAGCAACGCTGTTTGCTTGCGTGCAGCACCCACAGTTAAGATACTGTCGAGTTCAGTTTGTCGCTAAGTAGTTGACCATACTGTGCCTTATACATTTCCAATGCTTAAATCATCATTGTTCGACCTGTATGTGAGGCATTATGTGCATACTTAATGAAAGTAAGGGTTTTCATGAAGTTGCTTCTGTAATAGATCGTGTATTAAATACCAAATTTTGGGCTACCTGCTCGTGCTATTAGTAGTGATTAGCATGATGCTAAGCGGAGATTTAGCTATGTTCTGTTCTTATGTTGATACGCTGTAATAAAGATGGGTTCAATCCTGTTAAGATTTCGACTGGATGAGATATGAATGAGAACCATGTTGCCTAGTGTAACGTCCACTATTATATGTATCTAGTAATATTAGTTGTGTAATTGTTATTGTGTAGCAATAACTCATGGTAATGTAATTCAGTGCAGTGCTAATTAGTCCCCATAAATTAGACTGCTTGGTAACTCAGTGAATAATACGTGCCCTTCTTAGATTGTTGTTTGCCAGCCATCAACACAACAGAAGACTTAACATTTTTAGTTTTTAATGCGATTGGGAAGATGAGCAAATTAACGTGACTACCGTTGAAAAGGGGGGCGTGGCCGGAGCAGAGTTCAGCGCAGACGTGACATTTTCTGACCGCTTTTGTTCTTTAATTAATGTTTGTTCATTGTTGCGATCGTTGTTGTGTTTATTTGAAAGAAATTCAGTCTTACAGGGTAAAATACAGGGGGTTTTGGGCGATTTTGATGCACAAAATTATGTTTCCGTTTGAAAAGTTGCAATTCCGTTTTCAGTGGTCCATTCCGTTTTCAGTGGTCCATTCCGTTTCAGATGGTCCATTCCGCGTATTCCGTCCGTTTTCTGTTTTTCGCGGAAAACTATTGGCCCTATATGTGTCTAGCGCTGCCTGTGTGTCTAGCTCTGCCTGTGTGTCTAGCGCTGCCTGTGTGTCTAGCTCTGTCTGCCTGTGTGTCTAGCTCTGTCTGCCTGTGTGTCTAGCTCTGTCTGCCTGTGTGTCTAGCTCTGTCTGCCTGTGTGTCTAGCTCTGTCTGCCTGTGTGTCTAGCTCTGTCTGCCTGTGTGTCTAGCTCTGTCTGCCTGTGTGTCTAGCTCTGTCTGCCTGTGTGTCTAGCTCTGTCTGCCTGTGTGTCTAGCTCTGTCTGCCTGTGTGTCTATCTGCCTAGCTCTGTCTGTCTGTCTGTCTGTCTGTCTGTCTGTCTGTCTGTCTGTCTGTCTGTCTGTCTGTCTGTCTGTCTGTCTGTCTGTCTGTCTGTCTGCCTGCCTAGCTCGGTCTGCCTAGCTCGGTCTAGCTCTGCCTGCCTGCCTAGCTCTGCCTGCTCTGTCTGCCTAGCTCTGTCTGCCTGCCTAGCTCTGTCTGTCTGCCTAGCTCTGTCTGTCTGCCTGCCTGCCTAGCTCTGTCGGTCTGCCTAGCTCGGTCTAGCTCTGCCTGCCTGCCTAGCTCTGCCTGTCTGCCTGCCTAGCTCTGCCTGTCTGCCTGCCTAGCTCTGCCTGTCTGCCTGCCTGCCTAGCTCTGTCTGTCTGCCTGCCTAGCTCTCTCTGCCTGCGTGTCTAGCTCTGCCTGCGTGTCTAGCTCTGCCTGTCTGTCTGCGTGTCTAGCTCTGCCTGTCTGTCTGCGTGTCTAGCTCTGCCTGTCTGTCTGCGTGTCTAGCTCTGCCTGTCTGTCTGCGTGTCTAGCTCTGCCTGTCTGTCTGCGTGTCTAGCTCTGCCTGTCTGTCTGCGTGTCTAGCTCTGCCTGTCTGTTTGCGTGTCTAGCTCTGTCTGTGTGTCTAGCGCTGCCTGTGTGTCTAGCTCTGTCTGTCTGTGTGTCTAGCTCTGTCTGTCTGTGTGTCTAGCTCTGTCTGTCTGTGTGTCTAGCTCTGTCTGTCTGTGTGTCTAGCTCTGTCTGTCTGTGTGTCTAGCTCTGTCTGTCTGCAATGCTCTGTCTGTCTGCCTAGCTATGTCTGTCTGCCTAGCTATGTCTGTCTGCCTAGCTCTGTCTGTCTGCCTAGCTCTGTCTGTCTGCCTAGCTATGTCTGTCTGCCTAGCTCTGTCTGTCTGCCTAGCTCTGTCTGTCTGCCTAGCTCTGTCTGTCTGCCTAGCTATGTCTGTCTGTCTAGCTCTGTCTGTCTGACTAGCTCTGGCTATCAGCACAACACTAAACCCTCAGCGCTCCACTTTTGGTCTGCACACGCCAACCCTCCATTGCTACTCCTCTGCAGTCATGTGATCACTTTCCCCATCAATCACCCCCCTCCCAACACCCACACAACTGATCCAAGAACACCCCATCTGATCCCAGAACAGTGTGAGGTCACTGGAGTGAATGATAAAAACGCAGCAGCAGACAGACTGCATCTGATCCCAGATAAGGGACACTGCCAGGCTACTCGTATTGAACCTGATCCGAGGCAACTCTACAGGGGTGCGTTTCCCTAAAGAGTCGTTGCGTAACTGCCATCATTACGTGGCAAAGAGACCATCATTCACCAACATTCGCTCTCTCTTGGTTACCATAGTGGTTTCATAACGATGCCTTCTCACATACGTTAATCATAGCCAGTGTGCACACAGTATCGCAGGCGAGTTTGTCAATCTCCCATGACACCTGCTGTCCGTCACTCTGTGAGAGCCATCAGCTTTTCTGTCAGCAGTTGAGTGCAAATCTCAGCCAATTAATGAGCTAGGGACCAGTGAAAACTTTCTGACGGGCACTCCCAACAGCCAATCCCGAGGCCTGGAGATCATTCCGGCCACAAACAGACATTTCCTGGCACAGTGTGGCGGCAACAGCAGTCTGGGCCAAAATGCAGTAGCTAACTTTCTTACCATACGGCCTCAACATGGATGAGAGGCCAGAGCCCTGGGAAACACAAAATGGCAGCCTAGAGAGATAGAGAGAGAGAGAGAGAGAGAGCAAGAGAGAGAGAGTGTGTGTGTGTGTGTGTGTGTGTGTGTGTGTGAGAGAGCGCGCAAAAGAGAATGAGGCACATATTAAAGATGGAGAAACACAGAATTCACAGTGAAAATGAGAGAGAGAGAGTAGGAAAGACAGAGAGCAGGAGAGACAGAGTGTGTGTGTGAGAGAGAGAGAGAGAGAGAAAAGGACAGCGGGAGGGACAGAGAGGCAAAAACTGAGAGAAAGAAGGAGAGAGCGAGAGAGAGAAAGAGGGAGAGAGAGAGAGGGGAAGAAAGGCGGCTGCAGACTGCTGAATTACAGTAGGAGAAAATAACAGTCCTGGTTGGGAATGTCCATTCGGTTCAGGGCATGGGCTGGCATAGCCAGGCTGAGGTGAAATGCTCCAGGAATCATAAATAATTCATTTCAGACATTCACAGTGCCAGAGGTGACATGCACAGATTCATCCCTGCATGACTATCACAGCTAGAATAGACGTGTGTCGGTTGCAGACGCTAGCCTTTTTCTTTGCTAAATAAACTAAAGAAAACAGAGAGAGAAAAAATGGCATTCCCTAAATGCCCTTCGAACCAGAAAATATATTTTCAGATTTAAGGATAAAACTCTGTCTCTTCTTATCTTTCTTTCTACCATCCTCTCTCTGTCGCTCACACACACACAAAACCCACACACAACCCCCAACACACACACAGGCTAGAAGGCATCATTTTCTTTGGCATTCTGCATAAGTCTTCGGTGCACTTACAGGCAACAAATTTAAGCCCCTGCACAGGCAAGCGGTTGAACCCTTAGAATGCTGGGCAGGCATGTCATTTTAGCTCAGTGCTCTTCTAGGAGGCAGCTGTGTGCATGCCCACCTGTTTATGGCCAACAGCACTCCCTGCCTGGCGACGTGTTAGAGGGGAAAACAGCGTGGAACTTTTACCCTTTAGAGCCGCGTATATAAGAAACGCCCACCAAACTAATTTGAAATGATGATGATGATGATGATGATGATGATGATGCCGCCACCCCCCCCACCCCCCCCCCCCCCCCACAACCCATAATATACACCCAAGTTAATGCCTAGCAACACAGGCCATCCCGCTCTGAAGTCTACATAAAGATTGTAGACTCAAGTACACCTTTTTCTTGACTTGATGGTACAGCAGAAATCTCTGCATGGCCAATCAAAAACAGTGCACTACATGGGCATGCACTTTACATAAATGCCATTAACGCAAGCCACTGACACCCACATTTCTGCTTTAAACACGCTGGCACTTTTTGGTAAGGCCATGACACAGAGTCATTTGCTTGAATTTTGTACAGTGCAGATTGTAAAAAAAATGTCAACATGTTTAAAAGGCAATCAAGGAAAAAAAAGATGCTTAATTCTGAAACAGACTGTCCAAAAGTACACTGCCTTGAACAAAGCACCCATCTTTCCCATATGCTTAGTAACCCTGAAGGAAAACTATATACATGCCACACAAAGTAACCTACAGCTATGACAGTGCATCATTACACCCAAATGTGTTACCAAAGCGCCTGTTAAACATTACGATGACAGACTGTCGCCACAGAGTGACTTATCATGCTCCTGGGTAGCCCAAAGACAGTAGCTACACAGTAGGACACTCCATCACAAGAGTGAGTTGGGGTAAAGACACCTTGACAAATGCAATTGGCTGGGCAGCGGATACAATGGCAACCTCGCTTAGCAACATTATTACTTGAAAATTAAATTCATTAATTTGGTGCAAATGACGTTAAGTCACATTCATATCACGACATGGCAGGGTACATGCATGACAGCATTTACTCACGTAACTAGAAAGGTGTCATCTCCACTTCATGCCAAAAAAGGCGACGAGGGTTAGGAGTCGACCACCATTACCAATACAAAACAACAATATGATTAACGCTAATTCCATGAACAGAAAAGTTTCCCCCGGTTATATCTCTCAGAACTCTTCGCAAAACAACATCCAGAAGTCCACCATGATGTCAAAAGACCCGACCCTTTTTAATCATCAGACATCTTTGCTAGCAAGTACGAGGACTAACATGACTGTTTCCAAGTCCCACTCTTGCTCCAAAGCTGTAAAACTAAACAGTGGGATAAGCGCAATTTCCAACAAATGCTTTGTTGCACCATGAATGCAATCAGCGCAAATGTTTCTTGTAATCCTCGCCGGCAGAACAACCCTCTCTGTAGCAATAACGTTAGCCCATTGATGTTCTTTTTTTTACTTGATTCTCCATATTACACGGACACCTAGCAGGAGTAGCTGCACTGTACTACAGTCGCTAGCGAGTTAGCTTGCTAGCCAGCTAACTAGCTGATAGGTCTCGGTGGCCTCGGCAGAACTCGGTTGAGACTGATTTTCTTTCCATCCGTTGCACTTAGAACAAAACACGCCACGAAACCATAAGAGCAGACTTGTTAGAACAATATAATTTTACGTTACCTTCCTTGGCCTTCGCCAGTGCTGCACTGTGTTGCTGAGAAAGCAGCCCCGGTGTTGGGGACGTGGAGAGCTGGGACCAAGATGGCGTCCCCTCTAAACTTCCACCACTTCCACTGTTACTTTGGACACTCATCAAGCTACTTTTTGGAACGACAGAGCAAACATAGACGAGCATCACTGTCAGTGACCTGGACACGGAAACCATTAAATATGTTCAAATCACCTGTAAAACAACCACCAAAAATCACATAATTTTATGAAAGTTCACATTTTGGGACACAAACCTCCATTAGCCCCTGCAGTGCGTCTAAATTGTCTTGTGAGAATAACCAGAACATTGAACGTCATCCATCGTTTGTTGAAACAATATCGCGAGGTTCATGCACCCACAGAGCATCGCCTCTGGTGAGAAAAAAAAAAGTCTAGCCGAAAACTCGTGACGTAACATGGTAAACATCATTGATAACGTGCGGTAACTGGTGATGATAGGCTGTATGATCTAAGCATGTATGCATGTGCAACGTGTGACAGGTACCGGTTTTAACACCGTCACACCCTTTGCTCGTAACAGGTGACTCAGGGGAAAGTGACATGATTGAATAACATGCATGGATTTTAAATTAGGTACACTCAAACACAATATATTCTCTGAACACTGCAATATCTGAAAGCAATTTTCACCCTGTGTAGGATCCATAAGGTGTATGAAACACACAGCCTAAGGGCCTTTGGCCCCAATAGTTTATTTATCTTCCTCGCCCTCTGAAGTCTTTGCACTGCTTCAGATATTAGCCATTTTCAGTGCAGTGTCATCCTAACCTACTTTGTACCCCCCCTCATTATCGTGGCGTCAAACCTATAAATACACGAGACAGAAAGCTGCACCTCTCCAATTAAAGGAATCCTCTCTTCTGCCACTTTTGTTTAGCAGTGAAATAACACAATGGTGAAACAATTACAGCACAAAGAGGTGAAGGATTATAAAGACTTGTGTCTTATGTGTAATCATCTTCTGTATGCTTCTTTACAAATCCTTGTATTTCTGCGCAGCAGAGTGCAATCCTACAGCCTCCCTATGGAATCTGTCACCATGTATTTGCGAATCTTCTTTGCTGTTCTTATTAACATGGTGGTCTTGTGACAAGTGAAGACACACCTTGCACTAACACATACTTAGACACTATTTGAGATGTAGTCTGTGCAGTTGTTCCCAGACTCTCCCACACTGGGGATTAGCCCAAGGATTTGTCTCTGGTTTTAAAACGCATCAAAAACTTAGAAAGCCTCAAAGACATTTAAAAACCGTATGACGCAAAGTATTTTGCAACATCATTCTTCGGGGTAAAGGATGAAGAAGATGATGATGATGATAATGACCCTTTGATGTTTGTTTAGTTTTGCCTGTGGTCTGTACTGTACAGTGATGGTCAATCTGTCTGTGTTTTGTAGCATGAAGTTGTATAGTTGCACTGCAAATTGTGATCCATGTTTTTCTGCCTCTGGTTCAAAACAGTCTTAATTTAAACTTCTGTCCCCTACAGCTGCTGATATTTAAATTATTCTAACCACATTCCAAGGAGATGCCAGACAAATGATAGATGCTTTCAGTTCTTGAGTCACTGATCTGTTTTTATGTGTTGCTATTTCAATTTAAACTTAGGGATTTTCTTAACCTTTTAACCCGTATTTTCACATCTTTATGGGTCCAAATTTGTACCAGGGACAAAAATGAATGCTATATAACGCTATAATCCAACTGCAAAAAGGCTATACAATGTAATCCCATGGGGCAAGCATCTGCGTCAAAGTAAACCACTTGTTTTTAGCCACTGCCACCACCTCAATAACTGTACTGAAACTGTAGAAAATTACTTTTGGTTTACTTTGGCGGGGATACTTGCGCCATAGGATTACACTGTAGCCGTTTGTCAGTTGCGGGTTAAAGCATTCTAACTCAATACTAGACCGATTTCGATCAGTTTTGACCCTAGTAAAAAATATGGACCCCAAAAAAACAAATCACAAAGTTTCCCTTTAACTCCTTGTTTCAAACACTTGAAAGTTACATATGGCACTATCTCAATCTATTAAGGACGATGTATATTTACCATGAAAACACTGCACACTGCATCATAAAAAAAAACATTAAAATAGTACAAAACATCTTTAATTCGTATGATAACTTCAGATATATTAAATCATGCACAGATTTCTTCTGTTGTTCAAAACCAGAGGTAAGTGACGAAAGGTTAGTGAAACCTTTCAAAACACAACTTACTTTTCATTAAGTCTACAGAGAGTTCATGGCATCGCTGCTGTTGCTGTTCACTCAAGGGAAACTGGGAATCTTCACAGAAAACATGAGGAGGAGTAATCCTTCTTTAAATAAAGAAATATCCTTCAGTGACATACCAAGATTATGATGAAAATGCGTCTATAGGTTGAGTCATCCCAGTTTATAAGCTGGCCGTTGTTGGTTGTTGAGTTTTACACAGTGCATACTGTAGTATTGTTCCTTAACACAGGCTTGATGATAAACCTAAAAAAAACATCAGAAAGACGCATCCATCCTTCAAAGCATAACAAGATCCTGATGGAAATGTGTCTTTAGGTTCGATAGCCCACAGCAGTCTTTAAGGCCGTGTGCTAGCTGGTCCGTGGCAGCTGGAGAGGTTTCTGGAACTTGCTTTGCATCCAAACCCGGCGCATCACCACCTTCTTGGCCCGGTTGACCTGCAGCCGGCGGTCCTCCAGGTTCTGGACCTCCTCCAGACCGGCAGTGGTGAATAAGTCATGAACTTCCTCTGTCCTCAGCCAATCAAGAGCAAGCAGATTTGTCAGCAATTATTTTCCACACAGGATTCAATGCATTATGAGGGGGATTCACACACACAATGGGTCCCCTTGTCAAATGTAAGTGGAAATCTTAAGAATGTAGATTGAAACATACAGAAGATAAAGAAAGGTCTTTGAATCCAAAACTCGGTTAGTATGCAAGTTCACATAGAAAAGTCTAGTTCTAGAATGTGGAGGAAGTGTGAGAGCACTGAAGGATGTACCCTGAAAAATGACCACACTCCTACTATCTTGAGTCCATTTTCTGTATTTAAGCTGGTATACTGTATATGTTATTCAGAATACAACAGATTGAAACCAAGACCATTCTTTACAGGGAGAAGGTTTGAGAAAGGTAGAGCTTACCTTTGGTGAAAAAGTACACACAGGTCCCGTCACGCCGCGAGTAGAAGTTCTCAGACAAACACTGACCTGATCATCAATTTGGAAAAACGGTTATTGCCACATGACACCCAAGAAATACTGCTTACTAAATGATTCAGAGATAAAGCAACATTCAATAGCTATCATCAACAAACAACAAACATGTACAGTTATCATTATTTCTGGTGTGCTAATGATTAAGTTAATGATCTATTCACTTTAACCTATAAATATTATGTTAGTTAAGGAAATGTGAAATCCCAAAAATAAAATGAATGCTGAGACATGCGTGTTTATGTGTAAAAGAGATGATAACAGTTTGGGTAGAATCTTCATTGATTTTTCCCTTCAAAAGACACGTCACCATTAGATTAGATAAGGAGGACAGTTGCATAGCAAAGCTAGCGTTTTCAAACTGATAAAACTTAGTTAACATATCTGTGTGCGGACAGAACTGATAAGATTACAAGTGGCAGTGTGTGTGTGTGTGTGTGTGTGTGTGTGTGCGAGAGTCTGTTTGTAAGAGAGAGAGAGTGAGTGTGTGTGTAGGGAGTGGGACCTTCCAACTGTTTCATTTATTTTTCTTCTTGGTCTCATTTAACAGGGCCAAAGTTCAAATCACACTTGTGTGTGAATGTTTCCGTGGTTAAACATAACACACACACACACACACACACACACACACACACACACACACACACACACACACACACACACATACACACACACACACACCTCTGGCTCCTGATCTAACCTTATGAAGGGCATAAATTGCCGTGAAGCACCTTTTTTGAAGCGCAGTTGTGACAGGTCGTATCTGCCATAATCGCGGAACAGAACCACACCACCGGGCTTCAGGTAGCTGGACAGCCTGTCCACCACTCCTTGGATCCTGTTGGGGGGCAAGGACAGCCAATCACATTCATTAGTACTGCTGAGTCCAAAATTGATGTTCATCGACAACAGCTGTTCCCTTCTCTGCACCCGACTCTGACCATCTACAAGCTGAGAGGTTCATGAGTGGGGGGGCAGAAGGAAAGAGGGAGAGAGAGGGAGGGAAAGAGAAAGGGAGGGAGGTAGATAAAGAATGAGGGAGGGAGAGGAAGAGAATGAAGGAGGAAATGATAAAGAGAGATGGGGGAGGGAGAGAGCGAGAATGTGACAGGGAGACAGAGAGATAGAGAGAGCAAAGAAGGGGTAAAGAGAGAGCAAAGGAGGGAGAGAGAGAGAATTAGAAGAATAGAGGGGGAGGGAGGGAGAGAGTGAGAAGAAGAGAGGGAGTTGAAACAAAGACAGATTGGAAGAGAAAGACAGAGTCCCTGGTCAAATTAATGAGGAGACTTAGAAACTTGCAACAAAGAGAGAGAGAATGATGAAGAGAGGGGAGAAAGAGAGTCCCTCATGAAATTACTGCAGCAGAGAGAGAGAACATGAGGGAAAGGGAGAAAGAGAGAGACAGAGAGAGAGAGAGGGGCAGTTGTTTATGACCTTGTTCTGGCTGACGTGATTTGGGCCAAAATGCATTAGCTTCCTGACTCAGGAGAGCCCATTCACAATTCTGAAATCCAAGCAGCTCTCTCTCTCTGTCTGTCTGTCTGTCCTTCTATCTCTCTCTCTCTCCCTCTCTCCCTCCCTCCCTCTCTCTCTCCCTCACTCTCTCTCCCTCCCTCCCTCCCTCCCTCTCATGAGCCCTCTGTGTCTCCCCAGCCCCTTATAAACAGAGATCCCACTCTACCGCTGTTAAGAAGACCCCTCATTATGCTGGCTTTACTTGTTTACACTGAACCAAACCCATCCAGCATAATGCCGCCCCAATGTGTGATTTAGACTGTGTGCTGGCAGAGGCGTGACGATAGCAGAGGTGTGACGGTAGCAGAGGTGTGACGTTTAACATAGCAGACCATATTTTAATATTTTGATGAAAACTGCAGCGCATGCGCACTGGTGCAAAAAAAAAAAGGACAGAGCGGTTAGGGCATGAAATGGGGACAGCCAGGCTAGAGTTAACTAGTGAAAGGTTTGGTTAAAGCCAACCAACAGCCTTGTTGAGCAATGCCTTTAATTAAACTGAATGTGTCAGACGAGATTCATTGACATAACTGTAGCTTGTCGGATATGCTTTAACATGCCCTTACCACATCCCTTACAGATGACTGTTATACTGTTTAATCAGGGTATATGATTTTGAGCATGTAAAAATAGAAAGTGTTTTGCTCACATATATTTTATGACAAGCTTTTATGACAAGCGAACATCAAGTCAAAGTGTTTATTGTCACATGCACCAAATTGCTTCAGCGCAGCGAAATTCTTATGACTTGGCAGGCAACATCTATGCAGTAGACGGCATACAAGATAAAATATTGAGATTAATATAGCCCATCTCACATCCATTATGAAGAATTCATTTAAATAAAATTTGAACATATGAACGATTCAATAGGCTAACACATTTGTCTAATGAAATACATTTGCAACTTTGGAGCCAGGTACTGAGATGACAAATGGATAGTAGCTTCCATCTTGCTGAGCTCTTAAATGTTTCAGCAGACATTATGACACTTGCTGCAGTGCTACATGTGGGAGCAGACGAGGTCATCTCTTTTTTCCATGGAAATAAAAGTTTTCGGATGGAAACTCTTAGAAGACTCTTTTCTTACAAGGCTATTTCTCTCCTTTCCCCAATAGTATAGCCTACGTTCCGTGTGGTGATGCGAAATAATGATCTTAACCTTCACTGCAAGAGCATATTAGGTTTCGTCTCGAGTAACTGGTATTTGACATTAATCAGGCTACACTGAAATCCTTTACATTGCTTTATTCTGGGAACAAACTGTAGGTAAGGTGGTGCAACTGATACATCAAGAAACCTAGCATAACCGAACAGGTGAGTGAAACCTAGCATAACCGAACAGGTGAGTGAAACCCAGCATAACCGAACAGGTGACTGAAACCCAGCATAACCGAACAGGTGACTGAAACCCAGCAAAATCGAACAGGTGATTGAAAGCCTGTTTAGCGGAGTATTGGATCAACAAGAGAGAGTAGACATAGGCTATAGCGTAACACAAGACTACTGGTGACTGTGTGTGTAGATATACTAATGATATGGGATATCACAAACACAGGGAACGGCACTGATGCGTAAAACTCAAGAGCAGCATTGACCAGTAGCCTACATGAATGGGGAATGCATAAGACATGGGAGGTTGCAAACTATTATTCTGTTGATGAATTTGAACACCTGGACCAACTTGAACGCAGTTTCTGTCTGTAATCTGTTGTGGCCAAGAATACTACATTATGTGAACAGAAATAACAACATCATTAGTGTGTATTTACATCATGGATGACATTCGTTTACTGTTCAATTCAAGTTGGACAAATTCAACGACTTCTTCCCGTGTTCATACCTTTTACACAGGCAGGGCGGGGTGGGGTGTGGCATGGCAGGGTGTGGCGTGGCGTGGCGGTATAAAGGCGCAACATTCCAGCCTGTGAACAGGCTGTGTAAGAGATCTCTCCCTCTCTGTTTCTCTTTCTCTGTTTCTTTCTCACCTCTCTCCCTATGTCTTTCTATATTTCTCTCTCTCTCTACCTCCTCTCTCCCCCTCTCCTCCAGAGTACTTGTTTCTAGTCTTCCCCCTTATTTCTCCATAAGCTGACATCCCATAATGAGTGCTGACTGCAGACTGCCTTCCTGCATGTCTACTGGCCAGACAGCGGAGCCATAACAACCAGATCAGCCCTCTAGTGATGATTATGGATTATAATGCCTCATTTTCCCTCCTCCCTGCCTTCCTCTTTCTCTCCATCTGACATGGGCACGCACACGCACACGCGCACACGCACACGCGCACACACACTCTCACACACGCACACGCACACGCACACGCACACACACTGTCTTTCTGACACTCTTCCTCCATGACTCACTCTCTTTCCTGCTCCATCTCACTCGGCCCTGCCCTCTCACTCTCTGTTCTTCTTGTCATTCACTCTCCCAACCGCTCTCTTTTTTTCTCTCTCTCTCTCTCTCTCTCTCTCTCTCTCTCTCTCTCTCTCTCTCTCTCTCTCTCTCTCTCTCTCTCTCTCTCCCTTTATCTCTCTCTATCTCTCTCTTCTTTGTCTTCCCATAGCAAGGCCGTTATCATCTAAATGTAGGTAGCGGAGGCTGTTCCCCTCCCTGCTAATCACCTTCCATAAGGACAGGCTTTCCCCGGGATGCCCAATCAATGGCCGACAAGAAAGAGCGCACATCTCTTATTTACCCTCTTAGTCTCTGTCTCTCCCTCCCATAAATTATGACTCGAGGGCTATTGTTCTGCTTATTGTTTGTTTGTGTGTTTATGTGTTTATGTTTGGTTTCCATGAGGGGAGCTGCAATAATGAGCCCTGCCACGGTAAACAGGTTCACATGAATCATAATGGTCAATCAGAGGAAAGGGAGGTGTGTGTGTGTGTGTGTGTGTGTGTGTGTGTGTGTGTGTGTGTGTATCTGTCTGTGTGAGTGTGTCTGTGTGTCTGTGTGTCTGTGAATGAGTGGGTGGTTTAGGGTTGAGGACCTCCCTCACATGATAAGAGAAAACAAAAAAAATAAAGGAATAGAGGAAAAACACCACCAAAAATAAGGGAGTAAAGACAGAGAAATAAGGCGAGAGAGAAGGCACTAAAGAAAAAAGGATAGAAGGCACAAGAGCGAGAGAGAGAGAGGAGAGGGCACAAGAGTGAGATAGAAAGAGAGAGAGAGAGAGTAGAGGGCACAAGAGTGTGATAAAAAGAAAGAGAGAGAAAGTACAGATAGAGAGAGAGAGAGCACAGAGAGAGAGAGGAGAGGGCACAAGAGCGGGAGCCAGAGAGAGAGAGAGGGAGGTGAGTGACAGATGAAAGCGGGGAATGGAAAGAGAGAAATCTATTAGTCTGTGGCGCGGCCCAAGCTCTTGGCAGTCCATAGTCAGCCTCCTAATCAGCAGCCATCTACGGCAGCTCCCCAGCCAAGTGAAAATGTCACTGCTCGTTACAAAGAACAGCAGGCACCGCTCCCCTACCCTACGCTCTGCTACTCTCCTCTCCTCTTTTCCTCTCTATCCCTCCATTCCAGTGCCCACCCCCCCTGTTCTCCTCCTCTCCTCTCTCCTGTCTACCACTCCATCTTAGAGCCCCTTGCCTCCCCTCTTCTCCATGTCTTTGGCTTTGTAATATGCGCTCCTATTTTAAAAGAAGAGGATGTCTAGTGTACGACCAGAAGGGTGTGGGTTTGTTGTTGCTTAACATATTTGAACTTGGGAAAGGATTACATGGGTAACAGATCAGTCACTATAATGAGGCCGAGTGCATCCCCAAGTGCCAGCAGTCTGGCAGTCAAAGCATCAGGGTTGTGTCTGTCCTTTCCAGAGGATCCTGCTTTTGGGGTCGGTTTTGGTGGAGTGGTTTGGAAACTCAGAGGGAGAGGAGAAGTGGGGGAGGGGGGGGGGGGGGGGTAATGTCACTCCGACATTATGTCCCCATCCCCTCCCCCACTCCCACCTCTCCTCTGGTTGACGGATGAGAGCAGGCGTACTTGGCTTTGAACCCCCCTGCCCCCCCCCCCCCCCCCCCCACCCCATCCCCCCAGACCTTCACCTACCTATGGGGTTGAATAGCACAGAGCACAAAGACCAGGAGGATGACGTCGAGACTCTGAGGGGGGAAAGGAAAGGAGGCCGTCTCATCACACACATCCTGCACAAAGGCATGGCACAGAGAGCCATCATAGTCCGGGTGATCCTGCAAAACAGAAGGAGAGAGGGAGAGAGAGAGAGAGAGAGAGAGAGAGAGAGAGAGAGAGAGAGTGAGGGAGAGAAGGAAGAGAGTAGGAGAGAGAAGGAAGAAAGAGAAAGAGAGAGAGAGAAGGGAGAAAAATAAGAGAGAAGGGCAGTGAAAGAGGAGGAGGAGAGAAAGGACCGAATGGAAAACAAGAGAGAGAGGAAGAGTGTTAGAGTTGGAGAAAGTCAGGTGAGGGCAGGGAAGAGATGAGAGAGAGAGAGAAAGAAAGAAGGCAGACAGAAGGAAGATAGAGGGAATTAAAAGAGACAGTGAGTGTCAGAGTGAAAGAGATGGAGAGAGAGAGGGAGAGAAAGAGAGATAGAGAAGCTGATGAGGCATCTGAGTGCTAATGCATTTTATTATTGGTTGTTTGCTTTGCTATTCAGGAAAGCAACAGCCCTTAAAATGTTTTAGAGGACAATCCTGCGGAGAGTTCTCTATACACATCAGATCAAGTTCCCTTCCAGAATCAGACGCTTTCCTAATGACCGAAGTAGTACTCTCCTGATATACAGACCATACACACACCTACACACACCTCATATACCTAACACCTACATCACCACACACAGTCCATGATGAAACAAAGGAAGACATTAGGGTAAATCAAATTAAAAACACAATATCTCCTTAATCTGAGGCAATGTCAATTTAAGGCAATAAGCAAGCCAACAAACAAACACATGAAAGAATAAACAAATGTAACACTAATGCCCATTTAAAATGCTCACTGCAGGGCAAGGAGAGGCAGCCCTTGTGTGGATGCTTTTGGTGGACATGAATAAGCAAGCATTCAAAGAACCTGTGGGCCAAACCGACATGACAAAATGTCTCCGGGTTACTATGGTAACTGAGCATTACATTAGAGGCAAAGGTTGCATTTTGTTTCCCCTCTCCCTCCACTAGACAGCTCAACAAAACCTCAGTAAATTGTGAAATTAAAATGCACTCTTGAACACAACAGGGCATGAAAACAATAAATTAGCTTGTTATACATACGCATGTTAATTGCTGGTTTCATGCTGGAAAATAACAATCCACTGAGTCAACAAACTGAAATCATGATTAACTTTTGTCCATATAGCCTACTGCTCCGACCACCACAGCTGCTTAACCTGGGGACTGCACAGGGCAATACATGTTAACACACAACATGACCTATGAAAACAATATGGTGATTTGAGTACCAACAGCAACAAACCCGAAATAGGTTAATTAGTCTCTTCTGCCATGAACAAACACGAACACAGACACACACACACAGACACACACACACACACACACACGGACACGGGCACGGACACGGAAACGGGCACGGACAAACACATACACCACACACAGGCACACAGGCACACAGGCACACAGGCACAGACACAGACACAGACACAGACACAGACACAGACACAGACACAGACACAGACACAGACACAGACACAGACACAGACACAGACACAGACACAGACACAGACACAGACACAGACACAGACACCGACACACACACACACACACACACAGAACAAAACAACATGTCAAATCAAACTGGAAACAAATCCTCTTTACTCCCTCTGAGTGTGCCGTTTTCCTGTGTGTCTGTCTGTCTGTGTGTCTGTCTGTCTGTCTGTCTGTCTGTCTGTCTGTCTGTCCCATGTCTTCTTCTCCGTTCTTCTATCTAACACTTGAGCCCAGTGAAACAGAAACTTGCATTTACAGCAGTGTGCTCTTTATGTCTTCCCCAAGTGAAGTAGTTCACTAGCAAGTCAGTTTGTATTAAAAGAGCTTGCCAAATGGATGAGTGTTGATGAAACAGAACATCAACTCCTTCCTGCCCCTGTCCCACTCCACTACCCCCTGACGCGTTTATGAGCGCCTGGGGACATCCGCCCCTCTGCCGCGTGAGAGTGCGTGTGAAGCCCTGCGCGTCATAATAAAGTCAGTCGGAGCGCAGCCTGCCCGCCCGCCTGGCATCAGATGAAGGCCCAGGCATTCCAGCAGCATCAGATATCCGCTAGGCCGTGAGGCACACAGCAGAGGTGACGGCGGCCATTTTGAGACACTGTCATGGTCTGTCATGAAGGGCTTGTGCAAAATGGATGGGGGGGATGGGGGAATGCAACAGCATATGCTCAAGATGACATGCATAGGACAACTATGCAAGAGGCAGAAACACAAAAAAATCTCTTATACAAGTCTCCCCATTAAACAGAGATTAATTATGTAGAGGAGTTTAGAATTCTGTCTCAAGACTTAAGACTAAGACTAAGACTTAGATTAAAGTACTACTTTATTAAGGCTCCAAGGTAGGCAAACATCCCACCACTACTAATTTACAGGACTACAGAAACCCTTTCAAGTTGAGTATTATTTAATATGTCATAACTAAGTAATAAGAGTGTCCTAAATGTTGTTGCAGTGAGTAATAATGTTACCTTACCTTAACTAACTGCACGGCCCGTGAGGAGAAGTCACAGCAGTACAGAAACCCCCCTCGGCCCCTGGGGACAAACAAAAACAAAAACAAAACATCTCTCATTCAGCACAGCTGGGTCTAAACAGCACAGTCCTACCAATCAGCTCTGGCTAACTCACACCTCCTCAGTCACACACACACGAGACCCCCGCGCTGCACACCGCAGCTCAAATCACTTGGCATGGGGTCCCACAGCACTCTGGCTGAATGTCAATGTGTTCAGGCAGCTGAGCTCTACCGTGTTTACTCCACTGTTACGTCCTCGGTCCAGGCCAATCTAGAAATGTCTACTTTGGGTGTTGCGTCTACGGTTGCAGAATGTCGACGTGTTCAGACAACTCAGCTGAGCAGTGCTGTGGTGACACCACTGTAATGTCTTCAGTTCAGACAATTATAAAGTACAGAACATTCACCTGTAAAGAAT
The DNA here is from genome assembly GCF_963457725.1 of Sprattus sprattus. Classification (NCBI taxonomy): domain Eukaryota; kingdom Metazoa; phylum Chordata; class Actinopteri; order Clupeiformes; family Clupeidae; genus Sprattus; species Sprattus sprattus. The sequence goes on from NC_137924.1 coordinate 30,985,967, forward strand.
GCTCGAGACCCGGGGGAAGTATGGGTTTTTAAAGGTGCAGTCCACGATCCATACACTTTTTGTTTAATTCAGCTAATTGTGTGTTTGATTAGCGCTTACCATTTCACACAGTCAGACGGTAAGCACTTCACCAAAGAGCCTAACCCACAGACGCCAACGGTAAGCGCTTTACCAAAGAGCCTAACCCACAGATGCCAAATCTGCATTCCACCTGTGCAAGCTGTGTTTGTGTGAAAGCTTACGGCTCCAGGCAAAGACAGTAGAGAAGGTGCTCGTAAGGTACAGACACAGACACGGACACGGACACGGACACGGACACGGACACGGACACGGACACGGACACGGACACGGACACGGACACGGACACGGACACGGGCACGGGCACGGGCACGGACACACACACACACAGACACACACAGACACACACAGACACACCAAATGGATGCTGATGCCTGATGGAACTGACAGACAGACACAGACACAGACACACACACACACAGACACACACAGACACACCAAATGGATGCTGTGCTCACCTGATGGCACTGATGATGGGAAACACACTGTTTCCAGCTCCACACCCCACCTTTAAGACACATATCAAATCAAATCACAGCCCATATTACATGATATTCCAAATCATATCATATATCAAACACAACATATCACATTGCATCAAATCAAACATAAACATCTGAATGAATGACTGTGTGCAATAATCGTTATTGTTCTTCTGATTTACTTTGATTTTTTTTTGTTACAAGGCTGTACTTGCCAGATTGAATTTCAAGCGTTGTCTTCACATTACACTCCCCCCCTCCCCCCCATCTTTTCCAGATCAACCTGTCAATCACTCACACCTGCCCAGTGCACTGAAGGGTGTGAACCTGAAATCCTGAGACCGTATCATAGCAACACCTCTAATATCCCGGGAGACGTCTGATCAATATGACAGCGCTAATGTCAGACCATCTGCTGTCAGGTGTTCTCCTGTTCTGTTGTTTCACGAGCAAACTGTCCAAATTTCACCATGAATGGATCAGTCGCTCTTGTCTGTCTGCTGCCACAATGATTTAAAAGCGTAATCCTCACACTACACTCCTTTATCTCCAGAACAACCTGTCAATCTGTTAAAGTAACTCACATACACATCTGCCCACCCCAAACAGAATCTCATGTATTTCTGAGCCCAACACACTGAGGGGTGTACGTAAACATGAACGTGTTGGAGCAGCACCTCTAATATCCTGAAAGATGCTCGGTCTCCGGGGAAACAACAGCTGTCTCCCGCGACGGCCCGCCTTTCCTGGTTGCCGGGCAGCACTTCCCTTTTCTCCAGCTGCACTTCCTGTTTCTGCGCAGCACAGGAAACATCCTGGATCTCCTCTCTCCCTCCACGTAGCACAGACTGGGCAGCAGAGGCCTCCTGTCGCCGCCCCTCCCCTGGCTCACTGTGCGCCCCAGCAGCCAGAGAGATGGCATCTAGGGCCTCCTCCTCAGCCAGAGAGACGGCACCCAGGGCCTCCTCGGCGGCGGCAGCAGCCGGAGCGGAGTCTAGCCCCGGGGGCAGCAGCTCTGGGAACTCCTGGATGAGCCAGCGGCGGTCTTTGAAGAACTTGTTCTGGTGCGTCTCGTAAAAGCCGTCCCAAAACTGACTGGCGTCTCTCTCGTACTTAGCTAGAGGGGGGACGTGGCAGAATGCAAATCAGACGGTTAACAGAGTCAACTGTTCTGGGATGTTCTCACGTTCAATAAAACAGAAAGGCAAACGCAATACATTGTAATACATCTCAAAGAGCACGAATAATGATGTAAAATTGTGTAACACAGTGAGTATAAATGGCAGTCATTGCTGTGCTGCTGTTACGCCCCTGAGATGTTTACACAGACTGGACCTCGGACTGCTCAGCTGCACGCCTATAGCTTAAACCTGGCTATTCAGTCAGCTGGGTGGAGCTCAAACGGACAATGACCTGCTGGTCAGGACCTTGACCTGCAGCTGGAAGCTTGTTTTTCCTTCGACTACACACACCTGAACCACAACACTAAGGTCAGAGGTCAGGGTCATGGGTCCTTCTCAGGGAGCACTGCACACACAATGATATATATATATATATATATACAAATTTATATTTGTACAATATTGTTGGTTGCTTTAAAATTATAGTGTCTGCTAAATGACTAAATATTAAGTTACTAGGAGTTTAAATACCCCATCCAGGCAAATGTGTTTTATTTAAATTTGCAGTGATTTCTTATGATCCTCTTCATTTTGCAAAATGCAGGACATATTTACTATGACACAGACAAGCTCAAAGACTCCCAAGTGTTGACCAATGACACTGACTGTTGGAGGACTACCACTGATGATGGCAGGCCGTTGGGCCCTCTCCTCATCTGAGTTCCAGACTAAGCCCTGGTCACGGGGCGCCTGCAGTCTCTGTCCTCAGCTTACCTCGCTCCTCTTGAGGAATCCGCTCCGAGGAGTTCTCCTTGGCTCTCTGCCTGGCGTTCTCTTGCTCCTCCTCCGACCAGTCCACGTGGTCCCTGAGGTGCAGCCACAACAGAGGCAATGATCAGACACTCAGTAACTAACCCTAGACACACACACACACACACACACACACACACACACACACACACACACACACACACACACACACACACACACACACACACACACACACACACACACACACACACACACACACGTGGTCCCTGAGGTGCAGCCACTGTGATCAGACACTCAGCGGACCAGAATGCTCCTCACCAAGGACATTTTATTCTAGAATCTTAAGGCAGTTTGTCCTCAGAGAGAACACACAAACAAACAAACAAACAAACAAACTAACAAACATCTTTGGGTGACTTTAACCTTATGACCTCATACATATCCTTGAAAAAGCTTTTCACAGAGACAGAATTCTAACGTGTTCTGAAGTGTAATCGCAAATGGAATTTGTACATGGAATGTCAACAGACAGTGGTCTTGAAAGGGTGTAGAAGAGTTGGAATTATGCCTGAACTCCTGACTGGTAGGCTAGCTAGGAAAGTAAGTTCCAGTAATATAAGGCTTCTCAGAATGCCCATTCATGAAGGTAAGGATCTAAAACCATAACCTAATATCATATAAAGCAACTAAGAATCTTTCAGTGACTTAAAACAGTAAAACAGAGCAGCAAAGCCGCTGCTAAGACTGTTAAAATAAATGTGTTATCGCCTCTCCAGCACAGCTTTATGCACATATGGCCTTCGCGTATGTTTGTCTATAAATCAGTGTGTATTACAGACTCTAGTAAACCACACTGTCTCTGCGGGCTTCCTTCTGTGCCTTTAAATAACAGATGAAACAAACAGGAGACGTGGGAGACACCATGACATAATCAGTCTCAGGGCATCTTTGTAATGCCTAGTACTAAAACAGACACAGCTTTCCTAGTCAACCTCAGGCAAGCACACATTCACACACGCACACGCACACATAGACCTGCACACACACACACACACACACACACACACACACACACACACACACACACACACACACACACACACACACACACACACACACACACACACACACACACACACACACACACACACTCTGGGGAGCTTGCGATGATGGAACAGTATGCGTTGCCATGGCGTACCACATGTTGTGTTGGAAGACACTGTCAGGGTTGGTGAGCACTCTGCCCCCTAGGGGCACGGGGGGTCTTCTGTTAGCGCTGCTCAGCCTACGGGGAGATCGACAGCAACCCCCACCCCCCCGAGCCAACGCGGCCAGGGACACACGACACAACCACTGCATCTTCACCACCGCATGGGGGGCCACTGTGGGAGCAAAACATTCAGAGGATCAGCAGGGTAGGGTGTCTTTAGCAAGAGAGTAGGTGTGTCTTTGGCAGGAGAGTAGGGTGTCTTTAGCAGGAGATAGGGGTATCTTTGGCAGGAGAGTAGGGTGTCTTTAGCAAGAGAGTAGGTGTGTCTTTACCCTGATCGCATCTGGACTGTATCTGTTTCTCAACTAGCAAACCAAGATGCACACAGGCTGATGTATGTACTATGCTGTTAGTAGTTGCGGATACAAATGTTTACTATATAAATAAATGCAAATGTGAAGATCTAAACACAGGATTAGTTCAGGTGAATGTAGTTTTCACTTAGGTGAACACAATAAATATAAGCACATTACATTTTTCCCCTGGAATAAAATATGATCATACATGAAAATATAATGTTAAAATGAGTATTTACACTTGGAAAACAATATATTTTTGGTATTGTTATTTTGTAGTCAACATCATTACTAACCCGTCTTGAGCCTGGAGCCCTCCCTCCAATGACATGTTCTACATCTATGCATTTAGCACTCCAGTCCACTAGGCGGAGAAATGTAAATGCATAGAGGATGGTGCACACATACTACCCACAATCAAAACAGAAGCGGCAACAGGGGGCAGTACGAATCAATGCTGCGCACTGAAGGTGCAGGGCAATCCAAAATCAGTCTGGTATCAAAGCAGGGTAGCATGAATGAAGTATTCGTACCGTTACATCGTTAGGTTTCCTCTTTGCAGATGCTGAATGAATCACGACAGTAGTGTGTATGTGAGTGAAATACTGGTCTAAATTAGATAGCTAGCGAAAGTTAACTAAAACAGATCAGATAAATTAGTCATTACGGGTCTGTAGTTAGCTAGCCGGCATGCTAGCAACTTCATGTACAATTTTCAAACTGCTTCTTTCTCCAGACTGTTGCTTGAAGTAACACGACGAATGCGTTAAATTAGCTCAAAGACACCTGTTAATATAACCTTGTGAGTGGTGCACATCAGAGATGAAAAACTTTGAAAGACCAGCTAATGGTAGTAGTTGCTAACTTAGCGTTCTAATGTTAGACCTTAGCGTTTTTATGTTACACACCGCTACAGAGTGCAACACTACAACTTCTTCCGCTAATTAAAACTTGCCTTCAACTGAACCATTCGTTTCATTTTGAAGAACCTGTCAACTTACCTTACAGTCGCTAGTTTCTGAAGGGGGAGGTTATTGTCCAGCGTGTACGTAAGCTAGGTCTCATGTGTCCAAAACAAACCCCTTCCCAACAGCGCCCTCTTGCGAGAAAACTGCGGTCAAGTAAAAATGTCTGCCATCATATGGACTTCAGGTCAAAGGGCTTGTTCTCTAACGATGCTGGCTGTGGATTCCGACGAAACCTTGGTGTCCTCCGGGAAATTTTACTAAATGTAATTTTTAACCCACCCTAATCTTCATTACCTCGTGTTTTTCATAGTCTATTTCGTTTCACCCCCTTTCCCTTGACACCAGTGTTCTTGAAATATGTCACCATCTCTTCCTCCATAGGATGACACAATCTTTAAGGAGGTCTGGACAAAGATGTCCAAGTCTCCCATTTCCTATGAGTCTGGGAGATTGTATTTTGAGAATTACAGGTGTTGTTACACCAGGTAAATAGTAGTTGTCTCTTTGTATATGCACTTAACATGTAGTAAGTTTGTATTTTTTCTCCTCAGTGATTAGTGAAGTAGATTAGCCTACAAACAAGGGCACAGTTAATCAGGAGGAAAGAAATGAATGCCTTCCTAAACATTGTTGAAGTTGCTGTACTGTGTCAATGAAGGTATCTAGATGGTCAGTCACAAATCAAGCTATTATGAAAATACTAAAAGGTATAGATAGTATAGCAATGTTAACAGTATAAGAAATGTATTTTAAACATTAAAAGTGTTTTGAAGGAGGTTGAATAAACACTAGGTAGTCTAATAGTGTTTTTTTTGTGACCTCGCTGCTCTTATTTTGTAGCCAGCAGGCCAAACCAAGACTGATGTATGAACTACCAAAATGCAGCAAGGCAGAGAAGATCGAAGATGCCTTATTTCTGCAATCACCTCTGGTAAATGAATTAAAAATTTGCAACACACACTGAGATTACATATCCACACACATCCATATAAATAGTTCATATCTTTTAGAATGAATTCCTAACCGTAATAGTACTCTTACTGTGGTGTTTTTAACAGGAGCGGACGTTACCCTCATCATCAGACCAGCAGCCCAGTCTCCTGGCTCTCAGTGCCAACAGCTGGTTGTGCCGCATCTCTCCAGACACAGGGGACGTACTGCAGAGGGTCTACCTCTCGCCCCAGCACAAGTTCAGGCTAGTTGCTCTCCAAAGATTGATCAAGCTGGTGCTGTTGGAGGAACTGTCCATGCATAATGTGCTCTTAGCAATGCCATTAAAGTTTTAAATTCCAGATAGAACATTTGCTTGAAAATGTATGTTAATTGGTCCCCAAAACACACACATTTAGATACAATTAGCAAAGGACAATGTAGCTAATGCATTATGTATATAATATCCCCTCTACACGAACATTATCTGTTGATCTACTGTAATGCTGGTATCGACCTATTGGCCCACAGATACCTCAGCTGGGATGACTCCCAGGAAACCATCTATGCCAAGTCCATCCAGAAGAAACCCTCAGCTTTGGCCAGACAGGTAAACTGCAGTGGTTCTAGAAAGTTCCTGCAAGAGTAAGGCGTCCGCGGCTAATTGCTATTTGGGTCCGAACGAGGAACGAACCTATTTCCCATTTCCGATTTCAAAACGGGAAACGGGGAACGGGTCGTTTTCTGTGGTTCGTGTGCGTGGTTATGAATGGAAATTCGGGTAAATAAAAACAGGGGCAATTTTCCATCACTGATTTTGCATTAATATGACCCGGAACTTGATGTCTTTTGTCAGTGTCTGTTAATCATGGCTACCGTTGATGAAGTTGTGAGCAACAAGTGTCCGAGAATAGTACACCATCAGCGGACTGGCCCGAGCTGCTAGACCCCTGTCTCCATCCTCCACAGGCACCAGGATGTGAAGATAATGTGTCCGAGGACAGTGCACCATCAGCGGACTGGCCCCGAGCTTCTAGGCCCTTGTTTTCATCCTCCACAGGCACCGGGTTGTCAAAAATATGTGACCGAGGACAGAGCACCATCCATGGACTCTCTACGAGCTTCCAGGCCCTTGTTTTCAACCTCCACAGGCACCGGGATGTCAAAAATATGTGTCCGAGAAAGATGCACCATCAACGGACTCTCTACGAGCTTCTAGGCCCTTGTTTTCAACCTCCACAGGCACCGGGATGTCAGAAATATGTGTCCGCCAAAGATGCACCATCAACGGACTCTCTACGAGCTTCTAGGCCCTTGTCACAGAACCAGTTCCGGGTCATATTAATGCAAAATCAGTGATGGAAAATTGCCCCTGTTTTTATTTACCCGAATTTCCATTCATAACCACGCACATGAACCCCAGAAAACGTTTGAAACTTTTTGAAATCGGAAATCGGAAATGGGAAATAGGTTCGTTCCTCGTTTCCCATTTTCCGACTCCGAGACGGGAGACGGGAGACGGCTGGTTATCCGTTTTCCATTTCCTGGTTTTAAAACGAAAATCGATTGGCCAGAAGATCCACGGACCTATTTGGACCAGCTGCGTTTCATTTCATTCTACTCAGGATTTACATTTATTTATTCATTCACCAGACACTTGTGTCCAGAGTGCCTTAAAGTCTGATAAAGACACACATTTTCAACAGTGCGTGTGTAAGCCGGCCCCTTGCCCACCTTGAACCCATAATGATGTCCTGTTCAGTATTTGTTTAGATGTACTGATGACTCGGTATTTGAAGGGACAGTCACGTGCTACCAGTTTATGTTTCGTGTTGTGATGAATAGGAAATATGAATATGTAATGTCCCTTTTTGTATACCTCCACCTGACAGGCCGGGCTTGATGTGAGCGTTCTGATGCATCTGGCAGTCTTCCAGGTGTTTCCGCTGAAACTAATTGGTGTTCTGGAGATCAGTAAACAAGTATGGTTACAACCTTTTTTCTATTTTGCTCACTCTCTCTCTCTTTCTCTCTCTTTTTCTCTTTCTCCATGTGGGTGGTGCAGTGGTTAGCGTTATATTCTTGTAAACTGTTGACCTGGGTTTGTTTTCCAGCCACTGCAGGAGGCCTTTGCAAGGCTCTGTCTATACTTGATCACTATCTCAGACCAGACTCCACATGAAAACCTAAACCCTTTTTCTTGTGCTTGTGCTTGTGTGTGTGTGTGTGTGTGTGTGTGTGTGTGTGTGTGTGTGTGTGTGTGTGTGTGTACGTGTGTGTACGTGTGTCTCCAGGTGTTTGGAAACACAGTGGTAGATGTGGCTCTGTCCCAGGGGGTGCTGGTGGTGTCTCACAGCACCAAGTGTGTGCGGCTCTACAGCTTTGAGAGGATTATCCACATGGTAAAATGCACTAGAGCACACTCACTGAGCACACATTCCAATGCAGTAGTGTAGCACACACACACTGAGCACACACACACTGAGCACACACACACTAGAGCACACACTCACTGGAGATCACACATCACTTAAACACACATTTCAGTCACACATCTGAGCTTGTGCACAATATTATTATTAGATTGTTTAAAGAATGAAAGTGTGCTTAGCATGTTTGGTGAGAATGCTTGTCTTTCACAGAAGGTATAAGTCCTGAAGGAAAGAAGTGATTAGTGAGAAGTACTGAACTAAGTTGAACTGACCATATGGATGTTCAGTATTTATAAGGTCATGATATTTGTTCGAACTTGTGATAATATTTGTATTTATTTATGTATTTGTAATCAGTTCAGGACAAAGGAGCTGGTTGTTGGCGAGCCATGTGACCTGAGTGGTACTCAAGGGATTGTGGGAGAACCACCACTTGGCATTCCTGTGAACATTCACATCACTGGTAGGTTATTGGGAAAACGGAGAGAAATCCCTCAAGCACAACACACACACACACACAAATACTATAATGTAGTGATGTTTTGCCTATCGTTAGTGCTCATTTACTTATTAGTAAGTAACTGATTAAAGATGTAGTCTATAATTTGGTTGAGGAGAAGTTTGTTAATATTTGAGCTCAAGGGCCAATTCAATTATTCCCCTCCCTTCTGGCTCTTGAAGCAGCATGTTGATTGGCTTGAATTGTTTATGGCTCGATCCAAGCCACTATGTTTGTTTCCCATTTACAGAGCCAGGGCTGTGTACGAATGCAGGTGGTTTTTTGAGCACAAACACTGAACAGACAGTTAGATTACTGAGAGGGGCAATTCACTATGTTTGACAAAAGTGAGTGGGATTTGAATCATGGACCTAACCTTTAATTAGTAACTAATTAACCTTCAGGACTTGTATATGCAAGTAACCGCCATCGAGATGATATCAAAGTATAAACAGATCTCTCTTGTAAAGGCACCAGTGTACATGTAGTCTGTGAGTGGATGTGAGTGGATGTGTGTGAACGATCTCTCGTAAGGCACCAGTGTACATGTCATCTGTGTGAGTGAATGTAAGTGGATGTGTGTGAACGATCTCTCGCAAGGCACCAGTGTACATGTCATCTGTGTGAGTGAATGTAAGTGGATGTGTGTGAACGATCTGCTGTGGCCGTTGCAGAGGCTCCCCCTGTGCTGTTTGAGGTGACCTACCACGAAGGGATCCAGATCGGGGGGAATCCTTTTCACTTCATCTACACCCCCAGCCAGAAGAAGCACAGAGGCACACACCACATCTGCTCCCTCAAGGACGGCACTCTGGTAAATATGGCTCCTTCTCCTGCTCACGTTCCTGCACACAAGGCCTGACATTGCTGCCTTATACTTAGCTTTTATAACAAGGTGAGAGTAAAAAAAGCTGTGGTTTGTGTGTGCGTGGGTAAATATAAACGTGCCTTCATGATAAACATCCTCTTATGAGACTCTGTTTGTCATACCATGGGTCACTTGATTACTAGTTTACATTTCCTTTCACACTGGCTTAAAGGTGCAGTCCGTGACTCTAAACCAATGCACTTGGAAAGGTCATGGAAATTTGCCTTACAAATACCTGTGTATTAGTGATATGTGACTCAGTTGAGATCGGCGGAGAAAAATCTATATTAGTTAAACGATACTTTTACAATCTGGAAGAAGACATTCACCTGACATTCACCACATAGATGGATCTCTCTCTCATTAAAAGTTAAATTTACTACGTCCATGTTGTCATCATGCCCAGTAGTGACATTATTAATAGTGAACATTAAATGTGAATGAATTACAGTTTTAGGCACGTTGTTGCATCCTAATTAGTAAGGTTGTTCTGCATGGAGATGGTGTTTCAAAATAAAAGTCACTTAAAAGTTCATGCATACTGAAGGGGATTCGTGTGGTAGAATATTGATGAAGTATAAGGCCATGTATGGTCAACAAATATGTTATATTTATATTTTATGTTCAGTTTTTTAACCCTTTCGTGCATGGTGTCCACATGCGTGGACAGTTAATTAAACTTAATTTTGTTTCGCATTATCATAGTAATATTCTCCAAACCACATAGGGGCAGTGACAGTAGACTCAGAGCAATATAATAACAATATGTATAATCTTGTATTTGGAATGTTAACTGAGTAATGACATCATTAAGTCAAGATGGCTGACGGTGCTGAACATGTGCTGAATACTCAGGCATATCTGTTAACTTCTACCCAAGAAGGCCAAATCAGTCCCAAAAAAACATTAGCATGTTGGGGAAAGTGTGTTGAACAAATCTGTGTTAAAAAAATGAATTTTGATGTAAAATATAGTTTGTACACCCTCAAACCAACTGTCCACGTACGTATGTGGACGTCATGCATCAGCAGGGCCGTGTCTAACGAATGGGCTGACCGGGCTGCAGCCCCGGGCCTCGCCACCAGGGGGTCGCCCGATGTCGAGTGAGTCAACCGCACCGCACCGCGCATAACATTAGAAACATTCAGAGTGAAACAAATTATAATGCGCGAAAATGTCCGGTCAAAGAAAGCACGAGAGTGGGGCCAAAAGACTGGTCCGTGGACCGTGACCTTATAATCGCAAAAGCCCTCAAGTGCAAAGTAAGACTGAAGAAGATTAATTCACATTTCTAAACTTTGCTTTGGTTTGCACAACATCATTAAGACAGGGATAAACGCTTTTAATAACGCGCTTTCAAATACGATGATGCAGGTAACAAGCCAGGCTTCCCGGTTCCATCTAAATAGGCCTAATAAAACGTAAATTCTTTCAGCAATTGAAGATGTATGAGTTCTTATCCTCACGCATATCGCTGCAGATTAGGCTAATTCATTGAACATTATAGACAAATTATGTGCAAGCCAGTTAGACATAGCTAAGTGAAATGTTTTAGCTTAGCTATAGAATCTTCCATTTTCGCAGTCATGGTCAAATATTAGTGTAGAGGTTTTAACTGAGGTTTTTTGTCAGATCAGCAGGACTTAATAGGTTCTACACTCAGTCCAGTTTGTGAGGTATTGCGCAATCTGAGATGAAGCACAGCTCGTCGTTGCCTCATCGTCTTGCTGTCTCCTGTCTGTTTGAACAGGACATGCGCAAATTGAGCGATTTTGATTATAAAACTGCTCGAAATGATTGGAATCATGCAGAAAATACAGTTATATCAGAGACCAGTAGAAAATATTTATTTCCTTTGATCGTTATTTGTTTTTTTACTTTAATGATGACAGGTGAAGCTCTGCCTCCCCTGACCGCACGTCGGTGCTCTCGCATAGAAACGTGGGCGCGGAGCCAAGCTGTTGCTTCACTATAAGGCATATGCTTAATCAATTCGTTATTTCATTCCCTGGCTATTTAGCCTTGTTTTTGCTTTTGAATGAATGGAAATATGTATACATTTGCATTATTGGTTTATTATTGTCTACAGTGTAGTCTACTACATACATGCATTTTATCCTTGGCTTTAAACTGATCATATTTATAGAGTGGTTCTGTGGACTTTAAAACACTGATGTGACAGTGCACCTGGCGTGGGTTTGTGTGCGTGTCACGATGTGCGTCAGGGCGATATAGGGGCCTCATCCTGGTAATTAGCCCCAGGCCTCAAAATGTCTTAATCCGGCCCTGTGCATCAGAGGTATCGGATGATATTAAATCTAATTATATAACCTGCTATTATTATTTTTAATCTTTTTTTTTTATTTTAATTTCAAATTTAGGTTCATTTTGAGTAAGAAAATCAATCAAAAAAAAATCTAGACAACTTTTTTCATAATTCATGCATGAAAGGGTTAAGCAGTAGTAAATGATGATTGCTCTTCTGAATAATAAGAATGGCCCTCATTCTCGATCTTTTCCTGTAATTCTTCAGGAATGTTTCTTACACGACTTCGCAAAAACAACTTAAGGGAAACGCTTCTGCTGCATTCCCGCACGCTTGAAAATGCGTTCATAAGCAGCCGAAGTCTTCTAAGCTGGGTTCCTTACGATTAGTTTCTTAGATTGATGCGCGTTCTCGTGAAAGTGGATTTGCATACATACACGCTCCTTATTAGGAGACGCAATTTTAGAAACGTGTGCTGTCGGAATCTCTCGAATCCACACGAAAGCAACTCGTAACAGGTGTTCATTAATAAGGTGGAGATCTTTTATTGCGTTGAACTTCCGAAGTCCGTAAAACACATTTAAGTCACTTTTTTTTTTTTATCGAAAAGTAGGAGTATAAAATGCAGTCAGTCAGTGCTGTCAGTCTAAATGGCCACCATGAGTGTGAAGACTGGTCACGAGTAGGAGTATAAATTGCAGGAAGTCCTTGGGTCTTAGAGATTGGGTTTAGTGTTTATTTATTTATTCACTTACATTTGCAGTGTTCGTGTCATTTAGCAGACGCCTTTGTCCAAAGTGACGTAAACGGGAAAGAACAGTCAAGCTACGAGCAATAGAGACCTAGTGTAACAATAAATATTACCTCGTAGAATTATGACTATAAATGTGAAACATAATTGTTAATGATACAAATATTCTCGTATTTATTATTATCATAATTATTTTAATCCAAGGATGTCTGCAGAGTTGACGTGAACGCAATCATCAACGGGTTCTCACAAATTCAACCGTTAACCCTTTTTTCAAATGTCATTCCTCAACGCGATTCCTCAAACAACCACAAGATGACCCCGTGGAATCGCATTTGAGAAGATTCCGGAAGAGTTACGAGTGCTATTTTGCGTTCTGAAAGTCTTCTGAAGTTCAGAAGAAATCGCAGGTGAAAAAACTATGGAGAATGGCAAATGTTTTCCTAAATCCACCGAAGTGGAGTTCCTTCTGAAGTCCTTCTGAAAGTCTTCCCAACTGCTGTCGAGAATGAGGGCCAATAACTTTTTAAAACACATTTCTATTCAAAGGTTTGACTTGGTTCTACCGACCAACCTTCTAATTTTTCATGTGTACACAGAGATTTCAGAGACTTTCTGGTCATGAAAATGTGCCTCGAAGGCGTGGAAAAGTCATAGAAATGTTTTGGTTAAAATGGTTATGAACCCGGCTGGAGGGTGTAGTCTTGGATACACTTCAGTGTGCCGTATTTCACTGAAAGCTTGAAGTGTTTCTTGCCTCTAAAAGGGCTCTTGAAAAAGCCACAGTGGGGATTAAGCAGCCGGTTTGATGCAGGCTACGGCCACAGCCATTCTCCTGCCACTGTCAGAGCTGCCAGGTGTGTTTGACAGGACCTCTGTCCTCCCTTTCCAAGCGTGTAGGAGCGTCTACGGTGAAAGGGCCCTCTCTACAATCAGTGTTTTGGTTTTCTGGGCCACTGTAGACGCATGGCGGCGCAACATGTTTGATTCTGTGGGAGACAACCCGCTCCCCATGTAGATATGAAGGGCTCATTCTAAGCTACCGCAAACACAATTAAACATAGGTGATAATACACCAATGAAAACATAATTATGAATACTCGATTCAACTTCTGCTAATAGATCACCCTTAATCCTACACACTGCACGTTTAACAGGTTGTTTTGTTAGTTTGGTTCCTCTTGAACAGACAATGTCGGTGTGGTGTCTTTGCACAGGCTAAAAATGGGGTTCAGGACATGAACTGCTGTTCGCTGGAGTCGGACTGGATCCTCTTCCATCCGGACCAGTCTGGCAGAATCATCCACGTCGGTCCAAACATCATCAAGTGAGTAGGGAGCACCTGTGGTTTTGGACCTGGAGGAACATGGCTGAAACACAGCTTCACTGACAGGGGGCCTCCATCTCAAAGGGTGTAAATGTGTTGTGTTATGTTATAAAATGTTACATTTCATTTTCAATATTTAATTTTGTATGTGTGTGTGTTTACTTGTTTGCTTTGCCAGTGTTCTGAAAATCCTTACTGAGTGGGACGGTGACAACCAGTCAGAGATTGCTAGGGATTTCTCCATCACCGCTCAGAGGGACCAAAATGTAAGTGTGTCTGTGTCTGAAGGTGCGTCTTTGTGTGTGTGTGTGTGTGTGTGTGTGTGTGTGTGTGTGTGTGTGTGTGTGTGTGTTCGTGTTTGTGTGTGTCTGAAGGTGTGTGTTTGTGTGTGTGTGTGTGTGTGTGTGTGTGTGTGTGCGCGCGCGTGTGTGTGTCCATTCGTGTCTAGTGGGTCTGCCATAGCCGACAGTGAGAGGTGTCTTTTAACTTTAAATATTGTTGTGGTGTTTGACACTGCCTCTCACGTGTTATAATGATGTGTACAGCACAGGGTGGACTTGTTAGGGCCTGTCTGCTTTGAGGCTTTTCCACCTTCAGACATTTATCAAACTGACTATATCTTTCTCCTGTTCACACCTAGCTTTTAAAATGACCTGTACCTTAATGTTGTGTATCTCTGCATATAAAGGCAAGTGTGAACACATATAGAGAGGTGACTAACAGATGTGTGGTTAGAATGACTGATTTAGTTGTCTTCATGCTGAGATGGTTTTACATACAACATGTGAGCAGCAATGTATGTGCCTGATGTCTTTTTAAAAATAAAATAATTAATTGGAAATGCTCAAATACAATAGTGATAAAGTAGAGTTACAGAATTACAACCCAATTTAAGGGTGTTTTGTTTTGTTTGTTTTGTATAGATCTATATACAGTCCTGCTCACCATTATTGGCACCCCTAGTGAATATGAGCAAACAGGCTATGAAAAAATATGTCTTTGCTGTTTATCCTCTTGGTCTTCCACTCAAAATATTCATAAAAATCTTACCTTTTCATTGAGGTAAAATAATTGAGAGAAAACGTTTTTTTGACATTAAATAAATATTATTCTTCAAAACATGTGTGCCACAGTTATTGGCACCCCTTATTTAAATGTTTTGTGCATCCTCCCTTTGCCAAGATAACAGCTCTGAGTCTTCTCCTATAATGCGTGATAAGGTTGGTGAACACATGGCACAGGACCTGACACCATTCTTACATACAGTATCTCTCCAGATTCTTCAGATTCTGAAGTCAACGCTTGTAGACTCGGCTTCAGCTCATCCAACAGATTTTCTATGGGGTTTAGGTTGGGGGACTGTGATGGCCATGGCAAAACCTTTATTCTGCGGTCGGTGAACCATTTTTGTGTTGATTTTAAGGGATGCTTCGGATCATTGTCCTGCTGGAAGGTCCAACCATGGCCCATTTTAAGCCTACTAGAGGGGGCTGTTAGGTTTTCATTTAATATCTGCTGGTATTTGATGGAGTCCATGATACCATGTATCCTAACAAGATGTCCAGGGCCTTTGGAAGAAAAACAGCCCCACAACATTAAAGATCCGCCACCATACTTCACAGTGGGTATGGGGTGCTTTTCTGTATGGCTATCTTTCTGTCTACGCCAAACCCACCTTTGTTGTTTTTGCCAAAAAGCTTTATTTTTGGTCTCATCTGACCATTTAACTCAGTCCCATTGAAAGTCTGACTTCCATTTGGCAAACTGTAGGCACTTTAGTTTGTTTTTGATTGACAGCAGAGGCTTTTTACTGGCAACCCTCCAAATCAACCTGTGGTGATGTAGGTGGCGTCTGATGGTAGTTTTGGAGACTTTCTGACCCCAAGACTCAACTAATGTCTGCAACTCTCCAGCTGTGATCCTTGGAGATTTTTTTGCCAGTCGAACCATCCTCCTCACGGTGCGTGGGGTCAATGTACACACACGTCGTCTTTCAGGCTGATTCTTAACATCTCAGGACGCTTTAAACTTCTTTATTATTTCCATGATAGTGGAAATGGGTATTTTCAAATGGTACGAGATTTTTTTGTGTCCATTTCTTGATTTGTGCAGCTCAACAACTTTTCATCGCACATTGTCACTGTGTTCTTGTTCTTGGGAAGAATGACTAATGGAATTTGGCCTGTGTCACCTCATATTTGTACCTCAGTGGAACAGGAAGTCATGGTTAACCTCTTAAGAGTTCATAATTAAACAGGTGAACTTAAAAATCTAAAACATGACTGGAAATATACTTCAATTATAAGATTGTTCTAGGGGTGCCAATAATAGTGGCACACATGATTTTGGGAAAAATATTTATTTAATCTCAACCGTTGTTTTTTCTTACAATAATTTAACTTCCATGAAAAGGTAAGATTTTTGTGAATATACACTGTGATCAGTTAATGATTCCAGCCATTGGATTGGATCATGGTGATTGTATGCTAATGCAAAATGGAAACCGGATGTGTCTTTTGTTTGCGTACCGCCCCCCCCCGCCTGCCTTTTCTTTTATGTAATAATTCGCATCCGAATCCTTAGTGTCTAGGTGTTGTTTGTGTTTTGCAGAGTGTTGAATGTTAATGCCAAATGTAAGCAGGATGTGTCTTTTGTTTGCGTATCCCCCCCCCCCCCCCCCAGCATTCTTTAATGTATTAATTTGCATCCGAATGCTTACTGTTTAGGTTTTGTCTGTTTGTTTATGTTTTGTAGAGTGCCTCCCAGGTCACGGTGACCTCCTCTGGCCGGACAGTGAAGCGGAGGGTTCATCAGCTGGATGACGACCCAGAGCATGAGGTGGGATATGGTTAGGTGTGACTGTAGTTACGTGCCTGTGCAGGTCTCACTTGGGCACTCCAGCTGTTATGTTTTCACAGTATTCACCACATTTAAGGTGCAGTCCTCGATTATAATCCAATACACTGTCTTTGAAATTAAGTGAATTTCTCCTCACAGCCCTCTAGCTGTCTAAAATAAATAAATAAATAAAAAATCACCATGCACAGTCATGGCTCTGTAACTGGGATCAAAGTGGATTGGACCAAGCAACCCCATTCCAGCCAATCAACAGCGTCGCTTCCGGAGCACTGAAGAACAGGGTGTATTTGATTGCTGTTGGGTTTAAATACTAACAACTTTTCGCCAGGATGGAGGACTTCTCTTTTAAAGGCTGACATTCTGCATGTTTATTTTAGTAAATACTTATATTTAGACTCTGAGGTGCGTTAATTAGTGCGTTGTGCGTCTGATTGTGTAACAGATGTAATTTACCTGTTTTCTCCTCTTCACCTGTTTGTGCGACAGACGTTTCGAATGGTGGAGTACGAGGACGAGCTGGACCTCCTCACGGTAGTGGTCACTCGTAGGGAGGAGTCAGGGGAGGCGGCTGTTTGTCTCCACGACAACAACAATGGAACAATGATGAAGAGGATTCTGCTTCAAGAATCATGGGATGAGGTGAGTTCAGTGATGACTGACACTGCATAGAGAAGAAACAGCTGTTTGCATTTGGATTTTGTTGGCGAAAAACAAATTCATTAAACTTAAACACGAGACATGATACTCAACAAACTGTATTTCATGATCAGTATTCCAATGATAAATAACTAGAGTGCTCATTCCTCCCTCCTGATTTCTTCCCAACAATAACATAACAGTTCTTCCCAATCACTGTAAAAACGCAAGCACCCAGAGCTAAAAGTGTTTTTTTAACAGTCATTGGTTCTTCAATTTTGGGTTCACATATCAGACTCAGGTCTAGATCAGGTGTGTTTCAGAGTCTTAGTTGCCACAGTCAGGGTTATTTTATAAAAGATTATATTGTCCTTCTCCCTTTGCAGACCTACAGCCACCAGCTCATCCTGGACAGAGACACTATTGTTCACATTGAACAAGGGAAGAACAATAACTTCTGTTGCCATGTATACAAAATGACCCCCAGGCACATAAAGGAATGACCGGTCTTATCAACATCATGTTACTAAGCGAAGACCACGATGTAGGAAAATGTAAATTATGCTGTTTTTCATAAATGTTTTTTTTAATTAATATATATACATTTTTAAACTGCACACGACCATGCATTTAATCTGCCTTCAATAAAAGCAACTGCACAAATGGATTATATTCGCTTTCATTGAAAACAACCACACAAATAGTTGTAGCTCGGTAATTGTTTACATGGAAATGTTTTGCTTTCAAATCCCGAATGCCAAAACAGCCCCCCACTGTGACTGTTACCACTTCCTTGCGAGGGTGTAACGTGTCTTATTAGGTGAAAGGAATAAACCAGAGCTGGAATAAACTATGCCGACTTCGAAGACTGTTAAACGTGCAGCCATTTTGACTATCGTTAGTTTCATAACCGCGATAGATGTGGCAAGTTACAAAGGTTTGCGGTTTCGAGGGGGCGGTGGGAAAGGTAGACGGTCATCCAGACATAGCCAAACACAACTGGAGAATGACCCAACCCCTTGGGTGACCTCTTGAAATTCCAGAGCTAAATTTCCCATCTCATTCTGATTACTTCTTCCGACTTGATAATCACGGTTGCTGTTTGGCAGTGATGATGTCGATGGAAAACTTCAAGCAATTCCTTGTCTTTCTCGTCTCAGCGCTGTCCGTCGGATTCGTGTCGATAATTTTTGTTATGAGATGGGTTTTCCACTTTAAAGAAGGTCTTGCTTGGGACGGAGGATTGGCCGAGTTCAATTGGCACCCGTTACTGATCGTGATTGGGTTTATTTTCCTCCAGGGCATCGGTAAGTGCTGTTTCAAAGATTGTAACAAGTTGTCTTATGTTATTCCGTAAATACCACGAATAAACTTCTCTCCTCTTATGAATGGTTTCCGCTTAACGGGGATAACACTTGAGTTAGTATACGTCAGCTGTCAAGGAAAATGGCTGAAATGAGATGCTGAAATCCAGCCTCTGTATCCTGTTCTAATGCAACAGTTGCATGACAAACAACCAATCTCAAGTGATGACATTACCTGCGATAATGTAGCCTTTGTCAAATGCAATAAGTTGTGGGTTTTGTGACATCTAGGCACTACGAGATGGTTTAAAGCAAATCATAAACATCTTCCGGTCGTTTTTAAAACCGAAAATCTTTAACAGGTCAATGAATTGCTTTTCTAATTTGTCAACCCCAGCCATTATAGTGTACCGACTTCCTTGGACGTGGAGATGCAGCAAACTAATGATGAAGTTTATCCACGCTGGTCTAAACATCCTCGCGTTTATCTTGGCGGTGGTTTCCCTGGTCGCCGTCTTCGACTTCCACAACGCTCAGAACATCCCCAACATGTACAGTCTTCACAGTTGGGCGGGGCTAGCGGCAGTCATACTGTACGCGATTCAGGTGAGGTCACAGCAGGTCACACTCACACACAGTGTTTGGGACTGATGACTGTCCGACATTTCCAAAACTATGGTGACGTATTCCAACGTTGCATTGTCTTAAACTCCATCAACCTCAAGATGTATACTTGGCTTGGAGCAGGTCGACCTGCAATTAAAACAGTATGTAACCCTTAACTGGAGTCTAGGAGCAGTGCATTGTTGGTGCTTTTGATCAGTTGGCTGAAATGGAATTGTTCTAAGGAGTTGGCTGAAATTGTCGATTGAATTGAACTGTTCTAAGGAGTAGCCAATAGTTCAAGAGGCTAAGATTTCGTTTTTTGTGTGACCAAGCTTTTTTTTTTTTTAAGTATAACAACTGGTTTCTTGGAAATACCTAGGCAGTGCGGGTATGTTGACACCTTGTATTTTAACCTCCTCACCTTTGACCTCTGTCCTGGCAGCTGGTGCTGGGCCTGGCGGTGTACTTGGTGCCCATCACACCAGGGTTTGTGCGGGCAGCGCTGATGCCCCTGCACGTGTACGGCGGCCTGTTCATCTTCTCCACCGTGATCGCCACGGCCCTCATGGGCATCACAGAGAAGCTCATCTTCGGACTGTGAGTGGAGTTTCACTTCAGATATTAGCCCAGTGCAGTTGGCAGGTTCATGCTTATGGGGGAGAGGGCTGTTGTCTTGGTCACCTTAGAAGAAGTGTAGGCTTGGTTGGTTCAGTTCCACTAGATACCCATTAGCCACAGTGGACTAATTTTTCTAAGAAGAACTGTAACTCAGTCAAATCTTTTAGATTGTTTGCCGCTGTGTTTAAACTTTTGTTCAGTTTAACATTATCAAAGGTTTTAGCAGGCTGGCAGCAAGGGAGTGAATGTTTCCAATCATCTCCAGGGGACGCACGGTGGATCATTTTCAGCTGGTATGACAAGGACAGATTTAACTGTTTCTTGGGGTGGGAAGCAACTTCAACTTCAGAGTCAGATCAGAACATAAAATCTTCAACAGCTGCCTTTTCTCTCTGGTCCCACGAAAAAGTTCACCAAATTTAGATAAACATTCTCCTCTGTGAACAATGCGTTTGGTACATGGATTACTCAATATGTAAATTAAATGGAAATTAGTTTGTTGTGAAAAAACATTTACTTTCAAACACATTAAATTATACCATTTCTTCCTCCCTTCCCTGCTACCGTCCTCAGCAAAGACCCCAAGTACAAAGACTCCCCTCCTGAAGCGGTCTTTGTGAACGTGCTGGGGGTCCTCATCGCTGTGTTTGGAGGGCTCATCCTGTGGATCGCCACCCGCCCCAGCTGGAAAAGGCCCAGCGAGAACCAACTGCGACTGGCGCGCAGCAGTGACCTCGAACCTGTGACAGGTGCCAATGACACCGCCGCCATGACGACGCCCGGTGACCAGGAGACCAGCGCCGACCAGGCTCGCAGGAGGAACGGGAAGGCGGAAGAATCTGTGGGCAGAATTAGCGTCTGAGCTGACCTCTGACCTTCGACCTCGTGGTGGTCCTGCAGCTCCTATCCAGACAGCTTTGTAAACACGGTGCAGTTTTCTCTTCTCTTAATCTTTACAGAATCAGCAATGGGTTGATCTTCACTGATGACTTTACTGAAGATTACTATAGGAATACCCTCTGTGTTGGTATTAAACACAGCATAGCAAAGTTAATGATTGTACACTTCAATACAGTTGCTTTATAAATAGTATTTTCTTTATATGGTTATCAAGAGGTATTTTTATACTAAGAATCAGAGGTTCAAAACGGTCATGAGGTGCAGATATCCAAACCTCCGTCTTACACAAAACCCTTGTGTCAGTCGGACCAAATTCTTAAACGCACATTCATAATTCATAACCTGTTTTGGTAAAAATAAGGGAAAATATCTTGTTCTTAAAACTTCTTTTTAATGGATATAGCATGGATGCAGGACAGAAGTGATGCTTTAAAGTCTGCTTCGTAACAACCTCAGCCTGGCTCTGCACATGTAGTCACGGGGAAGAACAGCGTGGGAAGGGCTGTGGGATTGATCCGTTCTGTTGCTGCTTGTATACTGCACTATAGGGCTATATGTCCACTGTATTTAGAGTACACAGTAGTCTCGCTCTACTTTAAGTGCAATCAGATCACTTCTCTTCATATTAGTATATTGGCATGACAGGATATGTGATAAAATGCTAATAACATAAGGTTGTTAGTGTAGAGTGTTAGTGTAGACTGTTAGTGTAGATTGTTAGTGTAATGTGTATGGGGTTTATTTGTCAGAGAGTGGGAGGGGGAGAAAAGGATATTACGGGTTTTAAGAGCTGTCTACAGTGTAGTCGTATATATAGACTGAGTCCTGATCATAAAGGTATGGCTTCTTAGTGGATAGTCCCATACCAATGGTGAAGTATCTTTCCATTTCATCCTCATTAAAAATGAATGTCCGTATAAACCAAACAGCATTTCAAAAGATGACCATAATACAGTTGGACAGAGAGGTAATACACTTTGACTTTAAATGTGGACTATAAATGCCAGTTTGTAAATTGTTCAAAAACTGTATATGTATGAATATTTTAGAACCTGCTGATTTTCAGTTGTTTTTCTACTATTAAATATATTTAGAAGCACTTGTGTTTGTACTTTGCCAGCATTAAGTGTAACAAAGTAATCTTTTTTTATTTGTAACATCGGAAACACTAGTAGATTTCTGTTTGTTTTTGTATATGTCAAGTGAAGGCATGGAGATAAACAACCCACTAAAGTATTTTTTTATATATATTTTTTTTAATTCTTCTTTAAAATTTGCATTCATATTTCTCCAGATGGAGAAACAAACTGAAGTTTGAGCGTTTTAAAAGTACAGAAATGCCCTTGAGTTTTCCTCCACCCTGATTCTTCAAAGAAATGTGCAAGGTCATACCTGGCATTTGATATTCTCTCAAAACTGACTTTCCACTCCCACCTGACAGCTGCAGCATGTAATTTAAAAGACAAACTACTTTTCAACCACATAATTATATCTAAAAGAACCACTGCCAGAGGGTGCAGTTATGACACAAGCCCAACTCTGGTAGATTTGTGCCCTCTAGTGGACATTTTCTCAAATTACAGTTCACCGTAGTTCATGCCTCAAGTTCATAGTTCAAAAACCCATTTATGCACCATGTAAACAAGCCTACATGAAATCTATTCTGCTTTGAGGTATTTTGTTGGGTTTATTTCTTTCTTGGTCCATATGCAATGGAATTCAGGGAAATATTCAAAAACTCTGCACTTCTTCCCTTAAATGTACTAAGGCTATCCATTGTTGTCTAGTAGTCTATCTTAAGTATTTAAAATGAAAACTACAATCTATAAGTTTAATGAAAGACTTTTGTGATCAAACAAACATTAGAGTGCTTAAGTGTCCTTGACTTAAGTGAATTTCGTTACAAAAGGTTTATGGAGGCAGATAACCTCAGATAGTCTCCTCATAAGTATAGATAAGATTCTCCATGGATAGTGAGAACCATACCAACTTCAAGTAGGCCGCCAAAACATGACTCTTAGAGTTAAAGAAATAGAAGAGCTGAAAAGGATAAAATATAAAAATGTTACTTCCTATTACCACACACCTCTGTACATGTCCGCACTTTTCTGAAATGCATATAGAAAAAAAAAGTCCAGTGCTTTAGAAGGGTTTATTTTCTCCAAATCACATGTTCTCTTACACAACACGTGGCCAGTGGCCACAGGGTACTGGCAGTGGTGTCTGGTCTGGTCTGGTCTGGTCAGCTCCGGTCCTCAAAACACGGATGCCCTCTCCGTGTCCATCAGGAAGCTGAGGTCATTTCCTGGGTCGTACTCCACAGCTGGTTTCCCCCTGGAAGAGACACAGCGAAACCACGGCTGTGACAAGCTGAAGAAATCATCAGTTTCTTTCGCTGTGTATAAGGGAATTTGTGAGTCAGTGGATATGATTCACATGATATGGGGAAGAAGAGCTGTGTGCTGTGTGTGAGCAGAGTGTTGAGAAAGACTCTGTGTGTGCTGACTTTGCAGTCTGTGTGTGTGTGTGTGTGTGTGTGTGCGAGATTGCGTGTGTGTGTGTGTGTGCATGTGTGTGTGTGTGTGTGTGTGTGTGTGTGTGACGAGAGAGAAGGTGTTTTACGGAGTAAACAGTCGTGCTCTTGTAGTCCCGAGCAGTGTGACCTTCTTGCCTTCCACCAGCAGCATGGATCCCTCTCTCAGACCCTAAAAAGAGGCCACCCACATTACAGAGCACAGAATAGTACACTGGGGATACACTAGCAACTATAACAGCACAGCACAGTACACAGGGGATACAATAGCAACTATAACAGCACAGAACACGGGGCATTCACTAGCAACTACTTCAGTCTCATCACCAAGAGACAGGCCCTAGCTAGAGTTACACTATCAGCATGAAGCAGCATGCAGCCCTTAACATAAATAGATGAATAGATACTGTAGATATACGTATACATCCATCTATCTCTCTCTCTCTCTTTCAAAAAGTGAATTAGTATAGTATAGTACACCATAGCATTGTATATTATAAAACAATTGGGTTCTAGCGCGTAATTTAGCTGTTTCTGATTGGACGAGAGACGTTCCATGCTATAGGTTATTCGTCAACATACCTACAGTTACTGGACTTTTCACAGCTAAAAATAAATCACTCCGCGATGAAACATTCGCATTGATGATAACCGTTAATTCAAAGTTCTTAAAATTCCAAACCAAGACGTTGACAATGGAACTATTTTTTGTTGCGGAGAAACAATGGCGAAATAAACCATTTTGAATCAATAACTTCGTGTTGAAATGTTAATTTGTTGACTGTAGAATTGTTTTATAAAAGCAATATAGCACTCATGGGAGTGGGGTAGGTAAGGGATAATCTCCCACTCGTGCTATATTGCACTCCCACTCGTGCTATATTGCTTAAGTATACCATAGCATTGTATAGCATAGCATAACATAGCATTGTATAGTATATCAGTGTTGAGAGTTAGTCTGGTGTCTCACCAGGACGACTGGGGTGTGGGGCTCCTCATGGTACTGAGTGATACGCTGTTCTCGAGTCTCCTGGAGAAGAGATGTGACCGGAAGGGAAAAGACCAGACGGGGTGAAATAAATACATAATAATGAACTGGGACGTTTAACTTACAGAACCCAGAAACTTCATCTAGACTTTATAGCTGCTCAGTCTAAAACTAACGAAAACCACTACAACCAATCTGGCTCTTTAATCCCAGAAAACATGGAAAATAAAATGAAGAAGAAATGCACCACCCCAATTTACACGGGTAAATGCTGACACACAAATCCTCTAACCCTCTAAACAAGGTAAACTTCTTAGAAAAGTGTCCAATGTAGGGTAAACTGTACAAATCAAAGTGTCTGATGTGGAAACGTTAGAGGTCTCCTCTTACGCCCATGTGTCTGCTGTTGTCGTCTGTGTCCATGTAGTGGGGGTTGATGTTGAAGGGCACGAGGCCGATGGCAGCGAAGGTGGGCGGGTAGACGATGGGCATGTCGTTGGTGGTGTTGATGCTGAAGGTGGAGACGTTGGTGCCTGCGCTGGAGCCCATGTAGGGAATACCATCCTGCAACACACTGAAGGTCACTCCAAGGTCACAGGTAAATGTGTGTAGCACGGGTCAGCAGGCTACAGCTACAAGACTGACCTCAAAGCGTTTTGAACAGGATTATTTAATCAATGTCAGTATTTTGAACTGATGGACATTTCCACGAGATGGAGATATGGAGTACTGGGAAGGAAGTGGAAGTAACTTTAAAAGCTTTTTATAACCATCCCTAAGAGTTCATCTGTATTGTTGTTATTCTTATTGTGAGGTTTCTTTCTTTTTGGTGTTATTAGTTTCTACTTTACAGCACTGTTCTCGGTCTCGGTTTCACATGACCATAAAAGCAGAAGAAGGGGGGCACTGTGGCGCAAGCAGTAGCCACCCACGACCATATATGGACTGTAACGCCCACGGGGACACAGATTCGAATCCGACCTGCTGTAATTTCCCGATCCCACTCCCCACCTCTTCTCTCCATCTCATTTCCTGTCCAAACCTTCACTGTCCTATCTGAATAAAGATATCATTAAAAACTAGGGATGCACCGATGCATCGGCTGTACATCGGTATCGGCCGATGTTTGCCTCTTTTAATGTTATCGGCCTATCGGTAATAAACTTGACTTTCACCGATGGTACTGGCCGATGTTTATGGCAGGCAGTTTTTAAAGAAAAATATTGTATTATTTCCGTTTTAATCTTGAATTTATATGGCATTCCCTTAGGGTTTATGCTTGTGTTTTGTAAGGCTGCATTGCAAGCATCTGTTTACAGTTGAAATGATGTCTTGATGCCTGGTGATATTATATTAAATAAAGTTTAGTTAAACTAAAGATTGTTTCATAAATCTGATTGAATTTGTGCTTATTCAAAGTTAAGAGTGATAAAGGGCGGACATAATTTAACACATTGCTTTTTAGATAATGATTTCATTATTTTCCTGGCACAAAAGGGTGAATGAATAACAACAAAAACAAAATAAACAAATATCGGTATCGGCTAGATTGTTGTTTTGAACATCGGTATCGGTATCGGCCAAGAATTTCCATATCGGTGCATCTAACATATCTAAAATATAAAAAAGCAGAAGAAGAAAGCCACACGGCATGTGGATACTACAGTCGTGGCCAAAAGTTTTGAGAATGACACAAATTTACATTTTCACATAGTTTGCTGCTTCAGTGTCTTTAGATATTTTTGTCAGATGTTACTATGGAAGACTGAAGTATAATTACAAACATGTATTAAGTATCAAAGGCTTTTATTGGCAATTACATGAAGTTAATGCAAAAAGTCAATATGTGCAGTTTTGACACTTCTTTTTCGAGACCTCTGCAATCCGCCCTGGCATGCTGTCAATAAACTTCTGGGCCACATCCTGACTGATGGCGGCCCATTCTTGCATAATCAATGCTTGGAGTTTGTCAGAAATAGTTTTTTTTTGTTTGTCCACCCGCCTCTTGAGGATTGACCACAAGTTCTCAATTGGATTAAGGTCTGGGGAGTTTCCTGGACAATGGACCCAAAATATCAATGTTTTGTTCCCCGAGCCACTTAGTTATCACTTTTGCCTTATGGCAAGGTGCTCCATCATGCTGGAAAAGGCATTGTTCATCACTAAACTGTTCCTGGATGGTTGGGAGAAGTGGCTCTCGGAGGATGTTTTGGTCCAGCAAGCGCCAGGACCGTCTCCTAAACATGATTCAGCTGCGGGATCGGGTCACCTCCAGCACAGAGCTTGCTCAGGAATGGCAGCAGGCAGGTGTGAGTGCATCTGCGCGCCCAGTGAGGCGATGACTTTTGGAGGATGGCCAGGTGTCAAGAAGGGCAGCAAACAAGCCTTTCTCTCCAGGACAAACAAAAAAAAACTATTTCTGACAAACTCCAAGCACAGGAATGGCAGCAGGCAGGTGTGAGTGCATCTGCGCGCCCAGTGAGGCGATGACTTTTGGAGGATGGCCAGGTGTCAAGAAGGGCAGCAAACAAGCCTTTCTCTCCAGGACAAACAAAAAAAAACTATTTCTGACAAACTCCAAGCATTGATTATGCAAGAATGGACCGCCATCAGTCAGGATGTGGCCCAGAAGTTAATTGACAGCATGCCAGGGCGGATTGCAGAGGTCTTGAAAAAGAAGGGTCAAAACTGCACATATTGACTTTTTGCATTAACTTCATGTAATTGCCAATAAAAGCCAGTGACACTTATTAAATGTTTGTAATTATACCTCAGTCTTCCATAGTAACATCTGACAAAAATATCTAAAGACACTGAAGCAACAAACTTTGTGAAAATGCATATTTGTGTCATTCTCAAAACTTTTGGCCACGACTGTACAGTTGTTTCGTCGTAAACGCTGCATCTGGATTTTAATTAAAACAAAAATGTCTCTGTTATAACTTACAGCTTGCCAGCTATTTAAAGTCCACTTGCACTTTGTAGCTGAGGCCTGTCACATTTCATTGGGTTCTATTACAGTTAGCTACTGTTGCTTGGGGTTTAATCTCCCTCATTTGTAACTCTCATCGAATACAAGCATCTGGCTGATGAGTAGATACAATTGTAACTCACATCAAAAACACGCTTCCTGATTTCAGTCACCAGCTTGTTGTCATAGAGGGCCTTGAGCAGACGGAATGTGTTGCCCCCTCCTGGAAACATCAGGTAACAACACATTGAACAACTGTCTGAGAGACACCGTTTTAAAGAGACTACACCATGACATTTAAAAACACCCAACTATAAAATGGTATAAAAGTGTAATTGCACAGACTGTGAAGAGAACCACTAAAGATCTACCAATGAAAATGCCTTCAGCTTTCTTCACAGCCTCTACAGGATCAGCTGCCTCGTGCACCCCGTCAACCTCATAACCTGTGGGGCAGAATCAGATTTAGGCCAAATCAGTAAATCAGTGCACTGTATTAACTTCTGATGTGCACATAGTGCTCAAGCTATACCCAAGTATACAGTTCTGTGATACCTAAGGCCTTCAGCTTGGCTCTGGCAGTGTTGGTATAGGCATCTCGGTCATGTAGGGCGTAGGGAACAAACAGAACCCGCTTCACCTCCCTGTGGGAATGGAGCACGAGTTGGTTTGTTTCGTTTGGTCGAGAAAAATAATTACGAATCAAGATTGTGCGGGTGCAGAACTGTGATGATCCTTACGGCACAACTATGTACAGAATGACACAACTGTTAGGCTACAAATTAATTGTGTAAGTCTTATGTCATCTAAGGTTTAGAGGTGCTGTCAGTGTATATTTGTTGTGAAAAACTGAAATGTTTCTTGACCTATAATACTGATGTATGTCTGAAGGATATATAATAGCTGATAATTATTCTGTGTCTTCTGTGCATGTTGATTTATTTCACTTGAGATGTTTCTCATGCATGTCTTGATGATTGACAGGGCCCATGCATGTGAACAAATACACAAGCAAGGGCTGACACAGAGAAACTAAGTGTTGAATAGCAGCCTAAAGTTAAACAGGGAACCATGTTTATATAACATATATTATACATCATGCCTTCAGAATTTTATCAGCATTGTAAATCCAGAAGCATTTTCATTTTTTCCGAAATGTTCTGATAATACACCTTTAAGGCTGGTTTGAGCAGTTTAACATGTTCTCATGGAGAGGCCAATCATTTTATTCAAGAGCTATTTTTGCTGCCCATAAAGTTATAGTAGGCCCAATACTCAAGTTTACTGGCATATTTCTGGTTTAGCATTCACCCCAGTGAGGTTTCTAAAAACGACGGTTTCGATTTAGTAAACATAAACAAGTGTTAGAGTTGTATACCGTATTATTCCACTCACTCAGAGACAGACATTTTTTTAAAGATGCAATGCGCTACTTACTTTCCAAAAAAGTCTTGAATCTGTGCCTGGCAGTGTTCAAGATATCCTCCCCCATAGAGAGTTGAATTTGATACCAACAGCAGTCTCCTCTTCATGTCTTTGGTTTCAAACGGGGAAATAGTTACAACCTATCTACCAGCAATCCCTTCAAACTTGCTGCAGCCAGCAACTTCTCAAGAGCAAATGCAGCGCGTAGTACATATATCAGTGAAACCTTGTACAAAGTTTATTAGGTGGCCAAGGATGGTCTGATCATAAAGTAGCCGCACGGTTTGCTGACGACAACCATTCGGGACGGGATAAGGAGTCTGTTCCAAGTCGATAAATCACCTTTGCTCAAAGCTCAGTCAACCGTAGATTGCACTACTCACTCACCCTCAAGGCAGGTAGCGACCTACCGTGGCATAGTTGGATAGAAAGTTGCAAAATGAAAAGACGTGTTACGGTATGTTAATTACATACCGACAGCAATCGATAGGCCATGCAAAGAGCTGCAGACATTTAGTAAGTGTACAACTCACACAGACACACGATAACAAAAATAAACCATCATCTATGCACGCCTGTCTCGATTTACTGAGTCTGTGGAAAGATGTCACATGACATGATACGTCATTTCGAATGCGTCCCAATGAAAACAATGCTGGCTAGACACGTGCGCTAGTTCAACTTCATGCTTGCTGACAGCACGGCTTTGCTGTCCCGCTATCTTCAGTGTCCATCCTGCAAATCTGCAGCATTTCTGAAAACATTATATATCAAAAGTATATCAAAGTCTTTCAAATATGTTGTTTTGACTCAAAAACAGGACAGTCGTACGTCGACAATGTTTTTTTTCGCTCGACTACAAGTTTATTATTATTACAGAGCAAAGTTGGACAGGAACGTAAATTCGTTGTTTTTTTGTGGGGTGGCGTCTGTTGCCTATCGTGTAGCCTACTTCCCTCATTTTTTTCTGGAATGAACTCTCTTTCCCTCATTATCGCTTTTTTTCTTTTCGCTCGGTGCAGAAAGGGGGCAACACAAACCGCAAACAACATCAGAACATGTGAATGAAAAGCTGAACGGTCTGCTCCGGCAGTTTTAATGGCTCAACGAGACCGTTTTATTTCCTGTTATGTGGGTGAAAAGGGGGGTGTTCTTTTAATGTACACACTTTAAGGCTTGGGTGGAGCAGTATTTAGTAAGGAAGCATTTTATAGCCGAAATGGTTGAGGAGATTGAGTGAGAGAGATGTGGTCTGGGCTACTGCGGTCGGCAAACCTAGAGCCCGTAGTCAGACCATCGCCACAGTAACAGCATAGTTCCCATTCTTCCGCTAAACCTCAGGCAGGCCACGCCAATTCTTCTCACTGCCCGCGCAGTGCAGTGTGCGCCTGTGTGTAGCTGCGGCGACAGACGGAAAGCCTGTATGTGTGTGTGTGTGTGTGTGTGTGTGTGTACAGTACGGTCTGTTTGCAGTTGTAAATATTGTGGTCTGCTGTTCTGTCTAAATATCTGTCTTCAAGGAGACTGCTTCATTCATCTTTTTTGTTCGCATTGAAGCGGCCCCTTTGTGTGTGCATGCATGTGTGAGCAACATCTGTTTTGAGAAAGAAGGATTTAGTGCCTTGGAGTTAAAAAAAAAAAAAAAAGCACAGAGCATTCACATGGTCAAGAAGTCGAATAGGAATGTTTCTGTCAACTCAAATACAATCATTCATTTCTCTTCTTCAATTCACTTTCGTTCGTTTCACTTCTTGTCACTTATTCTTCACCCATTCGCTGATGGTTTAATCATAGGCTTGTTGGAAGGCTACACTCTTCTACAGGTCCACTAGAGGACAGGATAACCCAACATATGTGGCCTGATAAAGCTGCCTTGACAGCAGCTGACTCTTGTACGAATCCGGCCTCTAATCTGGCCCAGATGCGGGCCGAATCGCACCCTGTGTCAGAAGCTCTCTGGGTACTCTGCCCGTCGCCCACGTGTTTTTCCTGGCTCTGCGTCTCTCCCTGCTCCAGGCCCTCTGGTCACTGTGATGAGGAAATGATAAAGGAGAACGGTCAGCAAGGCTCTAGCTGTCAGACTCGTTTAGGGAATATTCCTTAGTTCGTCCCTGCCATTTCTTCTGTATTTTTTCCCTTCTCTCTCTCTCTGTTTCTCTCCATTTCTCTCTCACACTCTGTATTTCTTCTGTTTATTTTTTTCTCTCTTTCTTTCCTCAGCCTGTTTCCTATTTGAGAGCTGAGCGCACCGCGTGTGCCCTGTGGGTGTAATGGAAGCGCGTGTTTGGCGAGCGTGTATTTTGGTGTTATTATCACATTTCCTCTCCCTTGCGCTTCGCCACGCCGTGTCCATCTCTCCCTCTGTCTCTCTCTTTTTCGCCTCTGTTGTGTGGCAGGCAGTAACGGCTCATCCGCCGATTCCTGTCGGGAATTACGAATTACGGGCGGCCGGGTTTGGGTGAGAGCATGTGCCGTCTCATCTTTTGAAGATGAGTGGAGCACGCATCTGTTTTGGGTTTCTGTGAGAGCGTCTCATCTTTCCCCACACCAGAGAGCCTTGCGCACAGAGAGGTTCTCATGGTACAGAAGCTCCTATACTTCCTATACCATGATGCCAAAACATCACCTGACACACAACACCTAGAACATCACCTCGGCTGGGGTAAAGTCCCCCCCCTCCTTTTTTCCACAGAGAGAGAGAGAGAGATCCCACAGCTCTAAATGAAGGAGAGAGAAATGGAGAGAACGATAGTAAAAAAAAAGACTCAGAGAGAAAGAGAGAGACAGAATGGTGTGAATGAATGTCAGAGTCCGAGTGGCAGGCTGACGCAGCCGGCCGCAAGAGAGGGCTTATAAAATGTGAATCATCTGGCAGCCTGCTTTTAACCAAACCATGAAATGCTGGAATGAGAGGGCACTCAATTTAGCCTCTCTCTTTTTTAACTTTCCTGTGGCTGGCAAGCCATGCATGGCAAACCGGATCTGAGAGAGAGAAAGAGAGCGAGAGAGAGAGGAGAGAGAGAGCAATGGGAACAGTGTGGAGGAGCGAGGAGGGGGGGAGGTTGGTGGGTGCCACCTTACCCAGTGCTTAACTCTGGTGCCTATTAGCTTGCCCAAAGTGCTGCCATCTTCAATCTTCTGGCTCCAAGAAGGAGTACAGGCAGCGATTGGCACCACAGTGAAAAAAAAGGAAGAGAATGAGAGAGCGAGAGAGAGATAAAAAGAGAGGGAAAGAGAGTGATATGTGGAGAGGGACAAGTGTGGTAGTTAAAGGCTGTTGAACATCAGTGCAGGGTGTCGTTAGAATTATGTACAGCATGGGTTTCCTTGGAAAAGGAGAGAGGAGAGAGAAAAACAGGTTTTGTTGTTGCCAACAGCAGCGTATGTGGGAGCCACAGCTGCTAGCCTTTGGCCGACTGGGAGTCAGAGGTGAGGTGCAATGAAGCAGAACTCACCTGATTTGTGACATCACTTACCTGTGGTCAACGCTTTGCCCAGGGGGCAGTGTGTGACATCACTGGAGTCCGCATCCCATGGCACCCCACCGCAACCCACTGCACCCCACCCCATCTCCACTCACCTCAACATTTTAGCGGTCGTCATCCCCGGTACCTGGAAGCCTTTATTTGAGTTTAAGTTGAGGAGAGGGGTCTCAGTACTGAGCATCAATGTAAAGCTCGGCTTACCTAATGTGTGTGTGTGTGTGTGTGTGTGTGTGTCTGTGTGTGTGTATAAGAATTCAAAAGTGTGTAGAAATGTATAAGAATGTGCCGGTGTGCGATTATGTGTATTTTTGAGACTGTGTACGCCTCGTGTCTGACACCAAGTGTGTGTCTGTGGAGATTTGTGTTTGTGCGTGTGTGTGTGTGTGTGTGTGTGTTTGTGCGTGTGTGTGTGTGTGTGTGTGTGTGTGTGTGTGTGTTTGTGTGTGTGTGTGTTTGCCTGTGGGTTTGTGGCGGGGTGGGGGAGGATGGGCAGATGGGGTTGCTCATGATGTTTCCTGCTGAACCCAGTCACCTATTGTGTGAAAAATTAAACAACTGGCTGCTGTCACGGGACGCCACATCCTGCCACGAGGGCAAACGGACTCTCTCCTCCCCAATCACAGTGGCTTCTTTATGTACCCAGGGATCGGGCGCAGATCCGGCCCAGACGCGGCATACGCTGTCTGGGACCCCTGTTTGACACGGGCAAGTGGTGTAATTTAATCTCTGATGTTTGTGGTAGATTGTGGAGTGAGTGGGTTTAACCGCTCACGGAGCGGAGGAAGAGGATCCGAGTGAAATGGTTCATCTGTACGAGCGGGCAGGCTCCCTCCACTTGAGAGACAGAGAACACAAGGCTGAGCTAAGTGATCAGGGATAACAGATTAGCATGATCAATAACAATTGTTTTTAAATAGTGCTGTCAGTTTAACGCGTTATTAACGGCGTTAACGCAAACCCATTTTAATGCCGTCAATTTTTTTATTGCGCGATTAACGGAAAAAAACTTTTCAGCTTCACTGTTGTCTAAAAATGTCAAACGGCAGCTGGCTGAAAGCACAGAAGTAGTAGGCTTACCTTTTATTGTTAACCTTTTATTGTTAACTGTTAACTGTTGTTTTTGAAATGGTCCTTGTTTATCTGAAATGTGCACTTTATAATTTTATTTTGTACCGCCCTGTTTGGCAATGTTGTTTTTAAATCAAATAAAACATTGCATAAAGCAAGCCAATCCACTTTTCCATGTCGATAAGTTAAATAAAATAAAAATGATGGGAAAAAAATTATTGAAGGGACATTTAGAATAGATTAAGAATTGCGATTATTCACGATTCATTTTGAGTTAACTATGACAAAAATGCGATTAATCGCGATTACATATTTTAATCATTTGACAGCACTAGTTTTAAAGTCAAACTAGAAATATGACCATTGTTTTGACACCTGCACTTGGCCCCAGCAGTCACATACATAGTGCTGGATTTCAATTCAAGAAACACTTCTGCTGCGTAAGAACACATTTTCAGGCGATCATAAATCTGGCGGAGATGTTTTTCTTTTTTCCATCCATCCATCCATCCATCCACCCATCCATCCTGACATTCATCCTGACATCCATTCATGCTGGTGCTGGGTATTGTGATTTTGTAAGGGAACTATTAACTAGACTTTTGCACTGATGGAGGGATTCTTAAGGGTTTTACATTCCAACTGACCAACATTTAAAAGAGAAATTATGAGAGTTTTTATCCAAATTAAGATCTCCTTTGATCACATTAGGGAGTGTTGCATGATTTAAGGAAGAATACACAGATGTTTTTAAGAATTTTAAGGACTATTTGTTTTCTAAGTGTACCATTGCAAGTGAGTGTCCTTTCAACTTGTCCGGTTTTTGTTGCCTTCCTTTGCTGTTCTCACTCTATCCCCACATTCTTGTCCTTCATTCTGTGTTTTTGCCACTTTCTTTTTTCTCAGTGTTTCCCATTCATTTGTTCACGTCCCAAACCAGGGGAACGGGGCCTGTTGTTGGCAAATTAAGACGTGCCGTTTCTATTTGATGTTTGTTGCGTGGCTCCCGCAATGGCGGCAGTAGCGTTCTTTGTGTGCTCGGCATTGTTGGCACATACATCAGTACACACACTCACACACACACTCTCACACTCACACACACACACACACACACACACACACACACACACACACACACACACACACACACACACACACACACACACACTCGCGGCATGTAATGAGCACTGTTCCTGTCCATGTGGTTGGCTTTTCCCCATGTGCAATCGTGGAAAAGCCACACGAAAGGCTCCCGGTATTAAAGGACAAGTCTTGGTTGGGAGGGATTCTGTCATGCAACAAGAGTGTGTTTTTCACTTCTTTTCCTACCCCCTCCTTCCTCTCCTTTCCTCCCTCCATCCCTCTCTCTCTCCCCCTCTCTCTCTCTTTCAAACTATCCATCACTGCCCTTCTCTGCTCTTTCTGTCCATCTCCCTCTCTCTCTCCATCCCTCTCTCTCCCTCTCTCTCTCTCCCACTCTCTTTCCATCCCTCTCTCTCTCTCTCTCTCTCTTTTGAACTATCCATCACTGCCCTTCTCTACTCTTTCTGTCCATCTCTCCCTCTCTCTCCGTCTTTCTCGCTCCCTCTCTCTCTCTCTCTCTGTCTGTACGTATGTATGTCCAACAGAGAACCAGTCAGAACTGCATTAGTCAAGATGACCACAAAATCACCCCCTTCTCTTAAACAGACCCAACCACAGGGGCCCAGAGGACAGAGAGGGCCTAGTTGAGATTGAGACGAGGGCTCGCCGTTCTGATCAAGGCCCATTAGAGTCTGGATCTGGAGAAGCAACACTGGCAGAGTAATTGCCTGCTGTTGAAGAGTGATGAAGAGCCCAAAGTATCGATTAAATACCACAATTGATAGGACTGTTTGCGTCTCTGTTCAGTAGTGACATTTTGATGATCTAATGCTGTTGGAACTATGTTCTCTTAGAGAGTTACTGTTGTCAATATACATGAATGGACTTAGTTTAGTCTCTTCTCGTTCTCTACATAAGTGGGCAAATTCTGACCACTTTAAAGATGTTTGCAAACCATTTCAAATTTGTAATTTTCGTCAGTTTCTCTGTTTCTGACAGGGCTTCAAGTCAACATATGCTAATTTCCCCTCCTTTTCCTATGGTCACACAAATGCCACAAACCAAGAGAGGATTTAAAGACTTTTCATATAAAATAAGTGTTCTGTGGGAGCCAAAATGGAGCCATAGATAGGAATGCTCCTGTATTCAAGTAGAAGGTTCTTTCAATGGTTCCTTTGTGACATCACTGCTAGAAGGATGAGAGTCGGAGAGCCTCTATCTACAGCTAGGATTCATTTTCTCCTCCTTCTGTTCTTCCTCTTAGTGATCTCAGGCGCATACCCAGCCATGTGCCATCTTTTCCCTATCTCCACCTGCTCTGGCCCTGACAAGAGCAACAGAAATGCTGCTTCAGGAAGACAAGAAGAGACCATTATTACAGAGAATCCCAGAATAGAGTTCTCTCTTTTTTTTTTATTACAAGCCTGTCCAGTGGTAGTGGTAGGGAAATTACAGGGAGCCCTTCTCACACATAAAAAAAGGTTGCGTTGCTGAGAGCAGGAACCTCAATAAAGGCTGGATTAGAAAATCTTCAGTCCTTTTTTTTCTTCTTCTTCTTCCCCGTCTTTTTTGAAGGGATAAGAAAAAAAAATTGCACATTTTTCCCCCCTCAAGTCTGGCGTTTTTTGTTTTATGTTGAGTCGGAGCAGGCTGTTCAGTGGCTTTTCTCTCGATCCTGTGGTCATGAAATACGCTCACTTGTGGCTCCCCGGGACGCCACTCCTGAGCTTGACATCTGTGGAGAGGAAGACGTTGAAAGGGAGAAGACTATGACCAGCTGCTAATGTGGCGCTCTTGATATATTTTTTTTTGTAATTTGGGATTCATGTCGCGTGTTCAGAGAGAAGACGCAAACAGGATGCCGAGGGGCATGATTACCATGGATACCGTTTGGGACTCGCTCATAACTCTGCACATTTTTACTATGACAATGCGAATAAATTATCGAGGATAAGCTCGACGAAGTGCACACAGCTTATTCGGGCTGCGGTGCTTCTTATGTCATCTTTGGCCAGCTCGTCCATCATGTTTGGGTTCGGCTGACTGCTCTGCGCTGTCACTGAGGACAAGCCAATGAGATTTCGTCGTGGGAGCCGACACAAGGGAGGACTGCGGAAATTAATTGTAATTTTTACTCCCGATGATATGTGTGAACACCAAAGCTGGGTTGGTGTAAACATGATGAAACACTGTTGCGTGGTTTATCAGTCTAATCAAAACCACACAAAGGGGTGGAGGCCGGAGAGGAGAACAGTCAACAGCAAAAACTCTTTGTCCTTCCTGACGGATCAGACTCAGATCAGTCTGGCCTCACTAAATGATCCTCTTTTCTTGTTTTCTTTTTGAGTAAAAACCTTGTCTAATTATGAAGCACAGGCCATAATGAATATTTTCCAGCTCACCTCAGATGATCCAAGTCGATGGATGGCGACACTTAAGTGATGATTTGAGCCACTGTTCTCTGCCTAGTTACAAATAACCTGTACCTGACACTGTAGCTGTTTGTGAAGGTTTAAGCAGGATGTTATCATTTAATTTATGACCCTTGCTTATCACAGTTAGGACTGTATTATGAAACATGTTTAGCAGTAGGAGCAGAAAGGATGACAGAACTTTCTCATTTTACTGGTTACCATGATCACTCTTACAGTTTCGGAACAGTTAGTATCGAACATCATCACGTCGTCAACGCTCTCATCAATGAATGATCTTCCTATTCCCGGTTTCACCTTGAAAACAT
The DNA here is from genome assembly GCF_963457725.1 of Sprattus sprattus. Classification (NCBI taxonomy): domain Eukaryota; kingdom Metazoa; phylum Chordata; class Actinopteri; order Clupeiformes; family Clupeidae; genus Sprattus; species Sprattus sprattus. Next base: position 31,023,242 of record NC_137924.1, read on the forward strand.
CTTTGTTATCAATAGGGACGGCCATTCTGCTGTTTCTGATTCAATGGTTTTATGGTTCTATGTTTCTATGGTTTAATCTACCCATCAGGCAGTGTGGTGGAGATGAATGGCAACACTTAAGGGGTGACTCAAGGCCCCCTGCCCCCTGCCCCCGCTCACAAACACGCTCCACACACTGTAGCTGCGTATGAAGTTTAAAGCTCCCTTGCTCGCTCGCTTGCTCGTAAACCTTGCATATCATGGTCATGAATGTACCATATAAATGACTTCCTTATGCTTATCCGCCCGGCTGCATGGAGTGCGTTAACTCCCTCCGCTCTGTGCGTGTGCTCCTGTGCGGGCCATTTTAACGCCTGGCGAGGAGGGCAGACAATGTTGTGGGGAAGGGTAAGTGGCTGTGCCGGGTATTGTGGGGCCCCTCCCAACATGCTGCTAATTGGCATAATCAGGACGGCATGGAGCGGCGGCGGTCTCTTGTTCCACGTGTGATTACAGGTCCCAGAGGAAATGAGGGGTTGGGGACCAGAGGAATTCTCTCTGATATGAGTGTTACTCCCTCCCCTGTTCCCCTCCCCTCCCTCTCTTTCCCCTCTGTCCCCTTTCTCTCTCTTTTTTAAACGTTTACAGGATGTGTTAGGCGTGTGCTGTTGTTTTGACGCTGACGCTTGCCGTCTGGTGTCAGGAGCTGGCCGGGGAAGTAAACAACCTCGGCCTGCCGCGTCTGCTGCCCAACCGGCACGGCCTTTCAGGGACTTCCTTATTTGATTCTTATCTCTGCCCCAGCGCTCCTTGACTTCCCGCTCTCCCGCCGCACCGCTCAGCCATCTGTGGTACAGCGCCCACCGCCCCGGAGCCACACCAAAGGCCCGTCATCTCAGCACAACAGAGAGCCTCGCAGTGCACTGACTTATCTGTTGAGGTTCCCCAAGATGACTCCTCTGAGGCTCTAAATGGCAAAGGGATGGCAGCGGGATTTTGTCGTCCTAGTTCAATTTTGTTTTGTTGGATTATCGCACTTTAAAGTGGTTTAAGGGTTTAATTAGCTAAGCCACAACAGACGATTTGCGTGTCCCCTTTTGTCGGATTCCACCCGTTTCATTGCTCTGGGCTTTCTGGTGATGTAATCGGAACAGAAGCTGATTCCGGAACAGATTTGGCCTGGATCTGATTCTGTCCCGCCAGATTTCGAGCTGGATCTCTTATGTGGTCAATATATAGTCCAGGCAAAGTGTCACTTGACAAAAAATGGCGTAACAGTGACAACATTTGTGTCTGCTAGGGTGTCCCAGACCTTGTCGGGTACATATAACATTTTTGAAAGGGCAGAGATGTTTTAAAGCTTTTTGTGGATGAGAAAAATACGATGCAATGTCGCCTGGACTATAAATTCACCTTTATATGGCCAGTCACTATCTTGGTCATTACCTCATTGCGTTTCCCCTGGTAACGGAATACAGTTTCCACGTACAATGCAGTTCACTCATCACGATCCACATCTGAGAGACGAGCCCAGTGACGAGTTTGTGTATTTCTGTGGTTATGGAGAAGATGACAGCGCTTACCAAAAGTCTATAGAAAGAAAGAAAGAGTGTTTTGCCGTTTTCCGTTGTCTCGCGCGTGACGCAAAGACACCCGATGTTTAAACAAACGGCAGCCCTCTAAGAACCTCACTGTTGCTCCTACACGGGTCTCGGGAATAAGACCTCCGATTCATCAACACCGCTCACTCAGCGCGGTCGCGCACCATAACGTGGGCCTCAAGCGGACATGGGCCCTGCCGTCTCCCGTGAAGTGAAGCAACACTTCCCTGGGACTGTGGAACACGAACGAAAATACAGCCGTGGCTCCTTAAGCGAGGCCGCGGTCTTGCGGTGTCTGTCTCTCACAGTGGGAATACACACAAATACACACACACACACAAACACACACACACACACACACACACACACACCCACACACACACACACTCGCACACACACACACTCGCACACATGCACGCACACACACGCGTGATGAACCCAGTGGTCTTGCGGTGTCTGTCTCTCACAGCGGGGTCAGGGCCTGACAGTTTATTTTCCTCTCTGTCTTATTCTTCTCTTGGGGATTCCTGAATCTCCCTCTGCAGTACAGGAAGGGACATTTTTTTTCACCAGACCCCTAGTGCAAACACACAGACACTTTTTTAGTTTATTAGACTGCGCGGCTCAAATGCTTCGTGGATAGTTGCTTGCTCTGCCATGGAGTTGGCCCAGATTTTTGTGTGGATATTGACTAGATCGAGGCAAGGATCTCTTCGAGGGGCAGTGGGTGTGTTATTTATGAGCGAGACAAGAAAATGTGAAATTGACCATTTACCATCAAAAAAGTCTGGCTTGGGGTATTTTGGGAGAATAATTTTCCCCCCGTAGAGAGCTGGAAGAGAGGGGACCTTCTTTTGGGCGTGTTTGCCGTGGTCGGGGCCTGGCCGCTTGCGAAACAGAACCAGCTAAGTCCTCTGTCTCCCCTCTTCGCCTCCGTCTCTCCCCACTTCTAACCTCCCCTGCACCCCCCCCCCCCCCCCCTCTGGCGTACCCAGACTGAGGTGAGCACAGTCCATTAACAGAGGGAAAGAGAGCAGCGAGGTGGAAAAGGTGACAAGAAGTGGTGTCATCTCAGCGGACGAGGTTTTTCTTGTCGATGGAAGATTTCAGAGCTCTTTTAGGTCTCAGACCAAAAGTTTGTTGTTGGTTCTCCTGGAGTTGCTCTTATAGGCTCCAATGTGTTTGTTTTCTTATAAAACTGGTCAGATTGTGACCTTGGAGGTGAAATTCCATTAAGTTTGTGCAGTAAATGTTCACCTTAATGAATATCGAAACATCACCATCAGTATAGAACCAAACTTTGCGGTTTAGAACTAAGCAGGTGGACCTCATTCTGAAATGCAGATTTCAATTCAGTTTTAGTTATTTATACAGCACCTTTTACTGTTGATATTGATGCAAGGCACCTAAGAGAGCCCAAGGCCTGATAACCCTGGAGAATGGCACACAGGCGACAGGTTCCCATGTTCCTGATTCGGTGCCGGCCTCCGGCAGACGGGTTCCACATTTGGGCCCCCCCTTTTTGAGCTGGGTTCTCCTGAAGGTTTCTTCCTGCTTGCCCTCATGCTTGCTCTAGGGCAGGGGTGTCCAAACTTTTTTCAAAGAGGGCCAGATTTGATAATGTGAAGATGCTCAGGGGCAAATCATCCTACATATTTTAACCATGAAAGTAACATGCAAATAATCCAGAATTTACATTGTCACAATTATCTTTATTTTTCAAATGGCGATGTTACCGAATACAAGCCACTCAGGCAGGCGTGCAAAACTGTAAAAATACAATTCTGCCTTTCATTCATATCTGGACTCAGATAACATTGAACAAGCTACATGGAATAGCCCTACCTTAACTTTCATAAACTTCATTTTAAACAGGAGTTATAAGTAATGCTGTCTGTTGTTTGTTAAAACATGTGATTTTTGCTCTGTCTTTTACAAGATCAATCAGAAAGTAATAGTTTGTGTCACATCTACAGGTACATAACATCAAAGCCAAATCTTATTCAAGAGTTTAATAAAATAAGTGCCCAAGTGCATATATTAACTTTGCTTTTGGATTTTCATTGTTAATAGTGACAGATGTTACTGTTCAAAACACACATCATTTCAGATTGACCAAGAAACAGACAAATTGCTGACACTAAAGAGAAGGGTTGTACTGAGATCTGGATTTCAGTAAACAGGCCAGGTCGGGTTTGACGGCACTGGTTGAGATGCGTAAGTTTTGAGCTCAACTTGTTTAAATTCATGACAGAGAATGTCTGCTCACACAAATATGCTATGCCAAATAAGGCAATCGTCTATTGACAAATTAGGCAAACACAATTGCCTTGATTTTCAGAGAAGAAATATTGCAATTCCCATTTCTCCTGAAAGCCGCGGCCCTCACTGTCAACTTTCCTCTTTTTACTTGCCATGGTAAAGATGATCGGAGAAGGGTTCGCGGCAACGTGTGTTTGAAAGTAGGTTGGACAAGTGTGCAACAGTAAAGCTGTACTAACTATCACAGTGTTGCCTTGTTCTCGCGAGACGAACATTTGAACGATGCCAAAGTAAAATTCCAATACCCTAGCGGTTGAAGGAGGGATTGCATTTGAAAGTTTTATTATTTATTTAACATTGCTGGCGGGCCATAGATAATACATTATAAGACCGAAGCTGCGGGCAATATGAAATCTGACCGCGTGCGGCGATTGGCTCGTGGGCTGGACTTTGGACACCCCTGCTGTAGGGGGTTCAGGCCCTGGGCTCTGTAAAGCACCTTGAGACAGTGTACATTTGTTAGTGGCACTATTGAAAAGAATAGAATTAAATAGATGTGATTGGCACTTGATCCACAACAAATGAAGCCTGATCCATGCTGTTTAAAGGCCCAGATCCACGTAGCATAAGCACCCGATCCATGCGTCTGTCTGTCTGTCTGTCTGTCTGTCTGTCTGTCTGTCTGTCTGTCTGTCTGTCTGTCTGTCTGTCTGTCTGTCTGTCTGTCTGTCTGTCTGTCTGTCTGTCTGTCTGTCTCTGTCTGTCTGTCTGTCTGTCTGTCTGTCTCTGTCTGTCTGTCTGTCTGTCTGTTTGTCTGTGTCTGTCTTTCTGTCTGTTTGTCTGTGTCTGTCTGTCTGTCTGTTTGTCTGTGTCCGTCTGTCCGTCCGTCCGTCCGTCCGTCTGTCTGTAATGCCAAAGGCATGAATGACCTCCAAGGCCACTCTTTAGATGGAGACGTGGGCCAGATATGGTCAGAGGTGTGAGCCAGAGCCTCTACACAGTCAGCTGAGTGCAGGCAATGGGTTCAGTTGTGCTCGCTATATAATGATATCAAAATGGCCGCAGCCCGGGCGCTTTGACCTCTGTGGTCAGGTTGCGTGTGTCAGGCACTTTTTCCCAGATTAAGGGCATAGATTAGTGTAGCAGATGCTGAGCTTTCTTGGTCTTTCTTGGTTTCTCTGGTTCTGCCCGACGTCTTAAGAAGGGGGCTCCAGACGAGGCGCAAGCGAGGGCAAGAGAGAGAGAGGGAGCGAGGGAGTGAGAGAGAGAGGGAGCGAGGGAGCAAGGGAGGGCAAGAGAGAGAAAGAGAGAGGGAGCGAGGGAGGTGGAGGAGGGGTGTCGGGATTTCCCTTGAGTCACACATCTGATTTACTGTATGCAACAGCAGATTGAGATGTCCACTTGAGGGCCTTTTATATTGCGTCTGACCGGAATGCTCTGTCCGGGCCAAGCCAGACGGTCTTGGCCGAGGGAGTGTCGTTCTGTAGCCAAAGTGGCCTTGTAGTTCATAATCCTCGACATCCTTAAAACAGACGTTGAATGCAAAACATATTTCTCCGTTGGCATGAGGTGATTGGGCAGAGAAGTAAATATGTTTCTGTTTTTTTCTCTTTTTGTTGGTGCCAGAGACATTTGTTGGTTTGCTTTGTTTTGCTTTGTTTGGTGGTTTGTAAGGACGTTTTAGTTATTGTAATAATAATAAAATAATTATTTAGCAATTTGGTTCAAATTTTTGCATTTATGACTGCTGTTGCAGAATTACTGCAGTCTTTCTGTACCACACCACTTCAGCATAGAGATTTAAAGAGGTCAGTGTTTGAAGGATATTTTTCAATCCTTTGAACTTTGAAATTTCATTTCACAGTACACAGTGCTGTGAAGTTGACAGTAAAGAACAGAAGTGTTTCTTTCTCAATTGGAATTCAGTTTACCCACATTCACGACTTAACTGCTTTTATGTCGTTCAGTTTCTTATTTGCACAATTATTTTCTGCTTGTACCTGGTGGACGGCATAGATCCTTAGGGAGCTGTAGTGTGTGTTAATTTCTAGCCGACCCATGCAAACATCTCTCCCTACTATGGGTCAATATTGACTCATGGGGCAATTATAAATATCGCATGCAGGGCTCCACAGCATCGGGGGTAATTATGATTCCCACCATTGGTGGCCCCTTGTGCTGTTCTCTGGACGTGTCTCAGATACAGAGATCATCACTGAACACTGACATGCCTCAGAAACAGAGATTGTTACTGAACACTAACATGTCTCAGACACAGACATCATCACTTAACACTGTCATTCGCAGTGACTGGGCATGTCACTATGGCAGAGAAGACACAACTCAACCACACCTTGGTTTGGCCTAGCAGTGGAAAAATCCAGAGTGAGGTTAGCAGCAGTAACAGAAGGTTCTGCAATTACGAACCCCTCACTTAAATGAAGAGACTTTAATGAAGCTCACTTACATCCTGTTGATCCTTTCTCTGTCTGAGTCTAGGAAAAAGGCACCGCAGCCGTCCTCTCTCACTCCTTCTCTCTCTCTCGCTACCTTTACTTCTCTTCCTCTCTCTCTCTTTCTCTCTTGCTCTCTTGCTCTCTTGCTCTATTCCCCTCTCTCTCTCTGTTGCCCTCTCTCTCACTCTCTTTCTTTTTCTCGCTCTGGCTCTATGTCGTTCTCTCTTGTCAATCATTGGGGGGAAAGTAGTTAAATCTCTGTGTTAGCCATACATGTAATTACAGCTTGCCAAGATGTTACTAAATATGCCTTCGCTGGCTTTCTGGTTTAGTTTCTTCCTCCCCTTTTCCCTTTTGAAGGAGTTCTAATTGGTGGAGACAGTGTGTCAGAATGAGAGGCCCAGAGTCTGGAACCCCAACACCCCTGAAACCTCAAACCAACCCCCCTATACCCCCACCACCACTCGCTCACTCGGCCACTTGCTTGCTCTCTCGCTCGCTCTCTCACTCTCTCACTCTCTCATTCTCTCACTTAAGAATGAGAGGCCCAGAGTCTGGAACCCCGATACCCTGGAAACCTCAACCAAACCCCCTATACCCCCACCCCCACTCGCTCACTCGGCCACTCGCTCACTCGTCCACTCGCTCACTCTATCACTCGCTCTCCCACTCTCTCACTCTCTCACTCTCGCACTTACTTACCCAGTCGGTCTCCAGCAGGCAGCAAAAGAGTCCTTGTGAGTCCTCCATACAGAGCTGGAGACTGTCTGCTGCTGCAGTTCCATAGGCCATTGTCCTGCTCCATCTCTCTCTCTCTCTCTTGCTCTCTCTCCCTACGTCTCTCTCTCTCTCTTGCTCTCTCTCTCTCCCTCCGTCTCTCTCTGTCTGTCTGTCTGTCTGGTTTCCGCTGTTACAACTACAGCTTCTGTGTCAGAGCTTTGTCTGTCTGTCTGCCTGCCTGCTTCAAGATCCCTTTGAATTATATGGCTACATATAATTGGATTTTACGAGAGGTCATTTGGTTGGGTGATTACATTTAATTGAGGTAGAGGAGGCAGGCTGGTGGGTGCCTGTCTTGTGGATGGGGACACATAAACCCCTACAGAACACACACCTTTTACTTAACCTTATTTTTCCATTTACTTTCAACTGCTCCGGAAACTGCCCAAACCTATACTTTCAGCTGTGCTTTGTGACAGATTTGATGTTGGTTACCAGTGGCCATGGAACGCTGTTAGGCAACATTCTGTGAGTGTGTTTGTGTTTGTGTGTGTGTGTGTGAGAGTATGTGTGTGTGTGTGTGTGTGTGTGTGTGTGTCTGTGAACA
>NC_137924.1:31035866-31068366 GCF_963457725.1 Sprattus sprattus
TTTCTCTCTATCTCTCTCTTTCCTTTCTCTCTATCTCTCTCTTTCATTTCTCTATATCTCTCTCTCTCTCTTTCCCTTCCTTCTATCTCTCTCTTTCCTTTCTCTCCCTTTCTGTCTCTGACATCGTTTCCTCTCTCTTTAATCTCTTTCTGTGTTTTGTTTTTTCTTCTTTCATTTCTACATCTCATTTGGTCGGGGGAAGGAAGCCGAGGGGCAGACAGTTCTGATTAAAGCCTTTAGGACAATGCTGACAAAAAGAGAAATATCTCTGAGTGAGTCGGAGTCTAAATGCTGTGACTTCTGTCACTGCGGCAGCCGTTGTAATGTGCCCTCCTGTGTTGACGCGTTAGATCTGAGCAGATCACAATGATGTTTAGGTTTCAGGGCTATTTGTTGTGGCCATTTTCCTGCGGTTCCGTCTTTTCCTGATTAGGCCTGCAGTCATTATCTGCGGCTGTCACACGATTAGTGACAGCAGGGCAGGCGGTGCCGTTTGCGGACTGGAACAGAGCGACTGTTTCAAGTAGTCTATGCGGGAGGGACCCTTATTGCTTCCTCTGGGATTAGAATCTTTTTGAGAGCAACGCACGGAGAGTGTTGGTATCCAAGCCCCCCCACCCTCCAACTCGACTGTGTTGCCTCATACACACCCCACTCCTTGGTTACAAAACCGAATTTATGGCTTTTTGGGCCTCTTCAAAAGTGTATGAGAACCGAATACAGACTACAACAGAGACAATCTTTCCCGTGCTAAAAAATTGAGCTCAGTCTCTCTCTATATGCACATTTCAGCACTTGTTACCTCCTGTCAAAAGACAAGTCTAATTTTGCGAGTTGCAACACAGCACAAATAGTGATTTGTCTATTAGATTTATACTGCACAGGCAAACTTTTCTCTTAGGCAAGACCTTTGGTAAAATTAGCTCCCAAAGTTGCTGATATTTTAAGAATTTTGAGGAAAGTTAATAATCTGAGTGTATTTTGAGGGGTTTGTGGCATGATCTTCCAGAAATTAGCAGACTACAGGGCTGTATTTTTTTGGGAGTCAGCACAAACTCCAATCATGTTGCTGTGCCATGCTATTTAGTCATCACACGACACGCCGTCAGGCTGGGTTATTACAATTATCGAAATAAAACAAAATGGACGGCTATTTAACATTAGTGGAAACAGCTTCATCTAGAGAAAAAACATTTTTCTCTCACGGATCCTAGACTAGTTATACACCCAGCCAGGAAGCAGATTCTGATGGCAGATTGTTTACTTGATGATCTCTGCCTAAACAAACACATTGTAAAGGCACCGCCTTTAGCCTTCTATAGTGGTACTTTCACTTGGATATGAGTTGAAAGAGATCCGCTTTAGGCTTTAAAAATTGATTTATTTATTGTATCTGTTCCAGCTGAAAGCCTAGCTCCAGTTGTTCATCTTTTCCATCCAGTCAGTAGTATAAATGTCATTTGACTGTCAGAAGATGGCCCAGTGGAGTTGCTGAGCTACATCAGCTCAACATATAATTACCAAACCAATGTATGCTCACTATTAGACTAAGGTTAAAATTACATTGCCCTACAAACTTGGTGACATGGGTTGGAGAGTGTAGAGACAAGTGTTTTCAACCCTGCTGATATATGCCTTGGCATACCAGGACACACCTACAGACAGACGCACGCACGCACACCAGTGGCGGCGCCAGGGGGGGGCTAGGGGGTGCTAGAGCACCCCCTAGATTGGCCATAGCACCCCCATAGCACCCCCAAGAAAATAATGGTTTATTTAGGCCTATTATTTTTATTTAATTTCATTCTGAGTTCTTAATAAAATGTATTGTGTGATAATAATATTTTAATCACTAAAGAAAATAACAGAAAATAACAGATTGAAATAAACAGATTGTTCACGTAGCACGACACAGACACGTTGCGCGTGAACGTGATTGTTCAATGAGTAGTAGGCTAAGTAACAGTAATCCTCGCGATAGGTCAATTCTAAGTCAAGCGTTCACAAAATCACGAAAATGGATCGGTATTTGATCCGCAAATTTCCTCGAGTTGAATAAGATGTTCAAGAGGAAGAAAAAATGCAAGAGGTATTGGATTCTGATTCTGATGTAGAAGAAGAGGAACGTCCTGGTCCAAGTTAACCCTCACCTCTACTGAGGGCGCTGCTAGCCATGCTGCTAGCACCCTGGGTGACTTAAGCATGAACGCCCAGGATGGTCCGAAAAGACCAATATTACAAAAATGTTGTGGAAAGCTTGCGCTACACTGCTTGTCAGGGGATCTCACAGCGAGGCCACATTGAAGATGAGGATTCAGCAAACAGGGGTAATGTCCGCGAGTTGCTATCTGTAATTGGAAAATTTGATAAAACCGTTCAGAAAAAGTTAGATAACAACCCGTCAAATGCAAAGTATGTGCACCATGACGTGCAGAATGAGATCATCAATGTAATGGCAGAAATGATTAGGAAACAATTAAGGGATGTTTTAAGCATAGTTTTGTGTGCACTTTTTGATCTCTTATTATTGTGGTTTTGAGTGCCTACTGTTTGGTCTCATTCATGTTTTTTTTTATTGTGACTTAAAATAATATACCCTTTTTGAAAGCATTTCTGACTCTTTGCCTGTTTAAGTTAATTCTATCTGATATTCTAATCTGCCGTCTTTAGTTAGAAGTGTATTGAACTTGGTATGTTTAGTTTAATTTGTCGCACATGGTAGTGGTGACCTGTTAGTCATCTGGCGCAAACTTTAATCTACACACTGAAGTAAGTGAAGTATTTGGGATTACGTTATAACATGCTGCATCCATTTTGACCGTCGGAGATGAACGCGGCTTTGTGCGCGTCCGTCTGAAGTAGCCTAATGATAATAGTAATACGATCGATTTGAATGACGCTTTTTATGTACCCCAAAGACGCGTTAGAGATCAAACGTGTAAACATATGTGACGATATGGTGGGGAGGTGTTGTAGTAGAGAAAAATGAGACTCATATGCTATCACCCTAATTTCATAGCACCCTCAGTAAAACGCCGAGCACCCCCATAGCACCACCAGAAAAAAATCTCTGGCGCCGCCACTGACGCACACACGCACCCACACCCACACTCACACTCACACTCACACTCACACACACACACACACACACACACACACACACACACACACACACACACACACACACACACACACACACACACACACACACACACACACATTCGCACACACACACAAGTGAGAGTGTAGAGACAAGTGTTTTCAACCCTGGTGATATGCTCTCAACTTACACTTTCAAGTGACATCGCGTGAAACCAAATCTGTCTGTTTTGATTAAGATGAATACATCTACTCCTCCCTCTAAAAAAAGATAACAAGTAGTTCCACTTTGCTTCAAAAGATGATCTGACTACCCTCATCAACTTCCGCTGTAGTCTGGATTCTTGTGTAAGAACTGCAATGCCCAAAATGCTTTGCGTGTAGTTGTATACATTAACAAGAAAGCAGGGAAAAAGAGAGTTATCGTTGTGGCTGGAGTTTGAGTAAAAGTCTTCTCAGTTCGAAATTGTGTGTGTCCGTGATTCTTTATACTCTTATTACAACAAGAACCTATCCCCAAAGAGTTCAAGGTTTAGACTTGCACAACCCACTACACAACAATGAAGACTACTTTTAGATTCAAGATACCTACCAATTGCAGTCATCCCCCACTCTACAATGCTTGCAAGCTACAACTTTCTGCTGTTGTTGATGCTTTTTAAACACTTGCTTGAGCAGTACTACGACTTTTTCATATTTATAGTTATAGTTACACAAGAGGTTGCCTTGACAATGTATTTGAGTTTGTTTAACTTGGTTGGGTAATAGCGGTGTAATGCATTGGCGCGTAACCCATGGTGACCCACTTTTCCAGCTCACCCCCATTCTCACACATCCCTCTTCTCTACGCTTCTAGCCATCCCTCGTCCCCTAGCAACCACCTGAGAGCTCTTGGGACAATCTCAGCCTTTATACGGACAGTGGATAGAGAGAGAGAGAGAGGAGAGAGATGAGAGCCGACTGGTTTGGTGATGTAAAGGAACAGCACTCCTCCCTCCAGCTCTCCGTCTCTCTCTCTCTCTCTCTCTCTCTTTCCATCTGCTGCTCCCCCCCCTCTCTCTCTCTTTCTCCACCTCTCCATCTATCCCTGGCCATGCCTGTGTCAGTGCGCTGCTACTGAAGCGTAGTCTAGTGTAATGCACTTGCGCACACTTTCCACTTGCCAGTCCCCAGCCAGGTGTGGCACGGCACGGCACAGCACAGCACAGCACATAATGGTGTGGCACAGCACAGCACAGCGCAGCGCAGCGCAGCACAGCACAGCACAGCACAGCACAGCACAGCACAGCACAGCACAGCACAGCACAGCACAGCACAGCACAGCACAGCACAGCCCAGCACAGCACAGCTAAACACAGTACGGTGTGGCACAGCAGAGAACAGGGCTGGGGTGGGTGCAGGGGAGCGAGGGGCGGGAGCGCAGGGGGGTGGGGGTTGCAGGGGGGGGGGAGCGGGAGCGGAGCCTGTAATTAGGCCTGTGGGCAGGCCTGCAACCTTTGAAGCCTCCGGCCACACCACAGCGTCCCCACTGCAGCTCGCCACAGCCGGGGTGAGTGCGGCGTCCCGCAGGGGATCACCAGACAAGCCGTACAAGAGGGGCACGCAGGGGCTTACGTTGACTCTCTCTCTCGCGCGCTCTCTCTCTCTCTCTCTCTCTATCTCTCTCTCTCTGTCACTGTCTTTCTCTCTCTCTCTCTCTCTCTCTCTCTCTCACTGTCACTGTCTTTCTCTCTCTTTCTCTTTCTCTCTCTCTCTTTCTCTAATGCTCTCTCTGTCTCTCTCTCACTGACATGCTCTCCCTCGCTCTCTCTGTGTTTGTCTCTCTAATATGCTCTCTCTCTGCGTCATACACTCTCTCGTTTACACTGTCTCTCTCTCACTGTCTTTCTCTCTCTCTCTCACTGACATGCTCTCGATTCTCTCTTACTCTCTCTCACTGACATGCTCTTCCTCCCTCTCTCTCTCTCTCACTGACATGCTCTCGCTCTCTTTCTCTCTCTCTCTCACTGACATGCTCTTCCTCCCTCTCTCTCTCTCTCACTGACATGCTCTCGCTCTCTCTCTGTCTCTCTCTCACTGACATGCTCTCGATTCTCTCTTACTCTCTCTCACTGCCATGCTCTCGCTCGCTCTCTCTGTATTTCTCTCTCTTATATGCTATCTCTCTGCGTCATACACTCCCTCTCTCTCTCACTGTCATATCACTCTCATATGCTCTCTCTCTCTTTCATACACTCACACCCTCTGTATTATCTCTCACTATTCCTGTCTTTCTTTATGTCTCTCTTACTATCCCTCTCTTGGTTTCTTGTGTCTCTTTCCCATTATCAGTCACTCACTAGTTTTATTGGGTCTTGACTCACAATCATTACATTTTGACTCTTTCTATCAGATATCTCTCCCTTTGGCTTGCTCTTGAACTCCATCTTCTCTTCTTCAGTCTTTTATTCTCTGACGCTCTTAACTCTTTGTCATTTACTGTCTTACTCTCCTTCAAGCTTCGTCTCATCAACTGGTCTCTTTTAACCCCTCTGATCTATGTGGATTTTCTTTTACGAGTTGACTTATTCTCTCGTTTCTGTGACTATTTCCTACTTTATATCTGCAGTCTAACATTCACTTATTCTCTTGTTTCTGTGACTATTTCAGTCTCTATATCTGCAATCTAACATTCACTCATTCTCTTGTTACTATGACTGTTTCTATGGCTTGATGTCCAAGATGGCGGCGCCCACGGACACAGCGGCCCCTTTGCCCTACAGTTTGGTGTTTTGTTTTTGTTCGCATATTTGTGTTTGTCGATATTTGTAAAAAGGAAATACCAAACTTCTTGTATGAAATTACAATGACAATAAAGGCTTTTGTATTCTATTCTATTTCACACTTTTTTACGACCATTTCCCTCTGGCTGTATCTGCAATCTAACATGCACTACTCCTCTTCTCAGTCATGCACTACCCCTCTTCTCAGTCATGCACTACCCCTCTTCTCAGTCATGCACTACCCCTCTTCTCAGTCATGCACTACCCCTCTTCTCAGGCATGCACTACCCCTCTTCTCAGTCATGCACTATCCCTCTTCTCAGTCATGCACTACCCCTCTTCTCAGTCATGCACTATCCCTCTTCTCAGTCATGCACTACCCCTCTTCTCAGTCATGCACTATCCCTCTTCTCAGTCATGCACTACCCCTCTTCTCAGTCATGCACTACCCCTCTTCTCAGTCATGCACTACCCCTCTTCTCAGTCATGCACTACCCCTCTTCTCAGGCATGCACTACCCCTCTTCTCAGTCATGCACTATCCCTCTTCTCAGTCATGCACTACCCCTGTTCTCAGTCATGCACTATCCCTCTTCTCGTTTCTCTCTCTTCTTCTGTCCTTCCTGTGTCATCCTGACCATCACGTCTGTGTTGCCACCCCCACACACGCTCCCCTCTGACCCCCCCCCCCCCCCCCCCACACACACACACACACCCTCCCCTCTGGCTCACCTGTGGGAGCTCCAGACTCCCATAGTTTGGTCTAATGCTTCATTACTCTCCATTGTCCTCCTTGGTTAATTAGTGAATGTGCACTCTGCTCTACCTCGTTATAGTAGTTAAAATAGTGAATGTGCACTCCGCTATACCTCATTATAGTGGTTAATTAGTGAATGTGCACTCTGCTCTACCTCGTTATAGTGGTGAATTAGTGAATGTGCACTCTGCTCTATCTCGTTATAGTGGCAGGGAAACCCTACAGAGGTGAGAGAACACAGACACAAATGATAATGATGAAAATGATGATGATGATTATTATTAAAATACCATTCAGCTATATAATAATCTGTTCAGGGACGTGCACAGGAGGGGCTAAGGTTGCTCGGACAACTGCCCGTTTGTCCTCCTCGACTGAAGTTGCCCCTCCGAAGGAAATATATATATGTGGGATCAGGGGACGGGGGCATGGCAGCGGCGGTTAGTGAGAGTTTAAAATTATGTTGGCAAAATTTGTGATCAGGGGATGGGGGGTGGCAGCGGTGGTGACAAAATTGTACGTGTTGCCCCTTTTTTCCAGGGCAGAGCAACTGCCCTTCAAAATTCCAGTGCATGTCCCTGAATCTGTTCATAGGTGGAGGCCTGTGGTAGTTATTAACTCTTTTATATAATGATTTAACATAATCATTTTTTAGAATAGATACGAAAAAGTAACCCTGGAGATCAAGCAGGTTAGCTTTGGGCACCATCAATGTGAATGTAGTGTAGAATATGTCCATCTGGGCCTCAGTGTTCACAGAACTCTTGTTTTCATTCTGCTGGTCCAATGAAAAAATGAGCTGAATCCATCCAGGGGTATACATTTAGTTTGTATATATTCCCTTATTTTGTCCAGGCGAGTCTGGCTATAACATTTCAGCTTTTAGCCACCATTTCCCTAACAGGGATGTTTAGACTAAACCCAGTTGTCATCATGTCGTCAGAGAAGCCTCCATATTTGTATTTGTCTATCCGTCTCTCTCGCTCTCGCTCTCTATCTCTCCATCTCTCCCACTCAAAAAACCCTTCCTTTCAGCAGGGCTCAAAAATTAAAAAAATTATGTTTGCTTGGGGTCCCTACGTCAACACTGAACTAACCATGTTGATATTTACCTTGTGTGTTTTTTTCTTCTCTTTCTTTCTTTCTTTCTTTCTTTCTTTCTCTCTCTCTCTCCTTTCTTCCTTCTCCCTCTCCCTCTTCTTCCTCAGATGTTTAATCATATTGTCACAGCCTATTTAAAGGGCGCGCGGCTGGCTGCTTGGCCCCGGCAGCTGGCAGAGGCCGCGGCGGTGTAGTAAAATATAAATATAATAAGAGCGTTTTTGAGCTGGTGAATCCATTCTGAGCAGTGAAACATTACCACAGTCACCACAGCTGTGGCATGCGTGCAAGAGGAAAACAGCAGCGGGAGCAGCAACAGCAGCAGCGGCAGTGGCAGCAGTGGCAGCAGTGGCAGAAGCGGCAGTGGCAGCAGTGGAGCCTGGCAGCGGTGCCATGGGTATGGATATGGGCATGGGCGTGGGCGCGGGAGCCTCTTGAGCCCTGAGAGAGTGGCACATCGGGGGACCATAAACAGGCTCCGCCAAGCCTTAGTCGTCGGCCTTGTTGTCGGCGTTGGTGTCAGGTGGCGTCGCTGATGCTGTCTGGAGGATGCACCCTATAAAAGGGCTGGACATGGAGGGATTGTGGCAAGGCTTGTTGTTAGATTAGATAAGATTAGATTAGATCAGAGATCTATATCAGAGATATGGCTAAACTTTATTCTCGCTGTGCAGAGAACAGGTTCAAAGCCAATGTCAGTTAGCATCTTACCAGAAGTGCAAAATAAATATTATTTGTATAATATTAAATATGTTAGTACTATTTACAGTCCAGGTGTGAGTAAGTGCTACAGCTATATCTTACTAGCAAATGTGTTTGTTTGGCACCTGCCTAGGAACATATACACCTCCACGCACGTGAAGTGTAAATAGGACACAAAGGGACTCGAAAGCAGTTTGCACACATCCCTTCTAGCCCATGGACTCATCCGGCCTACAGATATGGGATGGCATTGCTGTGTCATAGCTGGTGTGTGTTTTTAACACACGTGTGGCTGCGCACAAGGGGTGCTCTTGGCTCTCTAGGGTTAGATTTTGTTTTCTCACACTGTTGTTTACCTTGTATGTCTGTTTGTTACCTTAAATGCACTGTTTTGTCAAACTGTTGCTTATCTTTTTTCATTATTATTTATTTTATCATATCATTTTATATAACTTTCTTTTATTTCTGTCTCTCTCTGTCATGCCCTGCTAAGGGACAACGGATGAAAACTAGCTGACCTAGCTAATTCCAGTGCATTTACATTTTGTTTTGGAAATGTTTATCAATGTACACTGTCCCTTTTCAAATAAACGTATAAACAAACAGATATGGGATGTTAGGGCTGTGTCATAGTTGATGTGTGTTACACACACGTGCCACTGCGTACAATAGGGTGCTCTTGGCACTCTTCACAAGGTTGGTTGAGCTGTGTTTTGTTAAGGCCACATGGGAAAACGTAGAAGTCATTCAAGTCGGCAGACCTGGACACAACCCTGAGATGTAAGTATCTCTCTCTCTCTCCCTCTCACACACACACACACACACATACACACACACACACACACACACACAGTCTCTCTCTCTTTCTCTCTCTCTCTCTCTCACACACACACACACACACACACAGACAAACAGACACACACAGACACACACACACAAACACACCCACACAGTCTCTCTCTCTTTCTCTCTCTCTCTGTCTCTCTCACACACACACACCCACACAGACACAGACAGACACACACACACACACACACACACACACACACACACACACACACACACACACACACACACACACACACACACACACACCGAACACACACACACACACACACACACAACCCAGAGATGTAATCCACTTCTCACATGTGTGAAATGGTGCACAGGAGAAGCCCCTTCAGAATCTTAAAGGGGGCCAAGGGTTTGGAAATTGTATTTGTAACTGAAGAGCATGAAGGATCATGTAGACTGACATGACAGAATAGCAGAGGTGTTGACATAAGCCTACAGAAGCCAAAGAGTCTCTCTTTGGGGGGAGACAGAAGGAAAGGAAACCAACAAAAATCTAATGATTGACAGACAGAGCGATGTACAGAGAAAGGCAACCTGACCAACAGGGATAAGGACCTGTGGTAGACAGTGTGCTGTGCACGTCAGACAGAAGGAAAGGGAGAGGGAAAAGAAACAAACAGAAATATTGAAAGACTCTGCATGCATGAGCGACAGAGAGAAAAAAAAAAGTGTGTGTGTGTGTGTATGTGTGTGTGTGTCTGTGTGTGTGTGTCTGTGTGTGTGTATGAGAGAGAGAGTGAGAGGTAGAGGGGTGGGCAGGACCTTTTGAAAAAGGCAGTCATTGATGCAGTGAGCACGCCTGCTCATCGAGCTATTCAGGGCCTCTGACTTTAGGCCTCAATTACAGGCGTTGGCCACAGGCGGAGCGGCGCGGAGACGCGGCTGTGGTCCGGTCCAGTCTCGCTGACCGACCCTGTTCCCGTCCCCTGGGCAGCCCTTTGTTTTTTTAGCAGGGCGGCTAGCTTAGCCGCGGGGCCGCTTTTAGCCCGGCCGGGCGCTTGCTTTTATACAGCCTCGCTCTGGTATTATTTTTTCCCTGCCCGCTCTTCACCCGCCCGCTCTCTGCCCGCTCTCCGACTCCAAATGGACTGTCTCAGCGCCGGCTGGAGGAGCAGAAGCCTTGAGCTGAGGTTTGAACTGGGAATGGAGCAAGAGAAGGTGGGGGGGGGGGGAGTGACATCGCTATTGGCTGGAGAGAGAGTGACTGACAGGTTGTGTGTCCAGTCAGGTCAAGGAAAGCCTGGGAGATGCCGGGTCACTTTGGATCTTGCCGACTGCTGCATTCAGGGGTGCAGAAGGCTTGTGCTGAGGTTTGAACTAGAAATGGAGGAAGAGAAGGAGGGAAAAAAAAAGGAAAAGACGAAAGCGCTATCAAAACGAGATGTGTTATTGGACAGAAAGATTGACTGACAAGTTGTGTGTCCAGTCAGATGGAAGAAGCCCAAAGATGCCAGGGCACTTTGGCCTGAAAGCTGAGCTGTGTTCTGTGGTTGGGGTGTCCAACCCCCTATTTCTTACAAAATGGGAGCTGCATGAAATTTGAAAGCAGCTAGGTCACGCTTGAGTATTTTTGAACAGCGGAATCTACTCCTGCATTTCTGACATTCTAATGTATTTCCGTGGCAACCCATGCCAAACAACACTGACCAATAGTACATGGGTAGTTGTGACAGCCCAGGAACCACTGTGTGCTGTTCCAGTGTTCATCCACTGACTTAAGATGGCACTCTGTCTCCTGAGCACATCATTGTATTGTTATGGCGCTATATAAATAAAATTGAATTGAATTGAATCACCTTTGACCTGCCGGGGTAACCAGCGTTAACAATGGTGCCTTTTAAACACAAGATTATTGTATTCGCAGATCATATGATCACATAATAGACACACGGGCACTAACACCTTTACCCTTGCAGTTGGGGGAGCCGTAAGATGTCATATTGAGGCAAATGTGAAAGTTACATTCCCACCAAATCACAGGCACACAAAGGGATTGTGGGAGATGTAGGAAATAGTGTGCTGTAGCCTTTTTAGGACTACAGATGGGAACAGCATGCTCACTTGAGCATGACCAGCACCTGAGGTGTAATATCGTCATTGCATGACCCAATAGAGACAGGCTTGTTAATTGGCTTCAGTAGAATCGATGGTGGACAACTACGTAGGTTTAGATTCAGGGAACTGGCCAACGCGTGATTGCATCAACCGTCTCTTACCTATCTCTTATTGGTTCTGTATATTCTAGCCATCCAGTGATGCCATGCATTCCAGCGCTCTGGGTTTTGCTCTATCCCAGTCCCCCCTCCCCCTCCCCCTCCCCATAAAGGACAACAGGAAGTGGCTACGGGCTCACAGCTAGCATTACCTAGAAGGGGGGGGGGGGGGGGGGGGGGCAAAGAGCTTGTGGCTGAAGCACCGGTTCCACCGCAGGCCACAAGAACGCGGCTCCGGCAAGAGCAAGGGCAGCAAAACAACTAAAAACAGAGTTGTTTACCAGTTAATAGCACAAAAACATCAATTTGCAACCATGCTCTTTCTCTCTCTCTCTCTCTCTCTATTTTACTCTTTCTCTTTCTCTCTCTCACTCCATTTCTCTCTCTCTCTCTCTCTCACTTGCACTTGAGCATTCTCCCTCTCTAGATCTCTGCCCTTTCCTACCCCCCCCCCCCCCCCTACCCTGCCCCACCCACAACCCCCTCGGTCGAGCACCCTTTGTTGGTTAGACCGTGGGTAGCCTGGTGCCCATGTAAGGGCTCCGAACGCTAACCCCACTGACAACACATGAAAGCCTCTGGTTGGCATTATTTAAAAGGCACCCATCTCCCTCTGTTTTGGCCTGGGTGTCCTCTTATTTCACTGGGGCAAATTAATAACTCTGCAACATCAATAGGCCCGCTCTGAAGGAGAGACGCTGGGGCTGGCGACTGAAGCAGTGCCACTGACAAGCGCTTGACAGCGAGGAGTCGTCTCTGGTCTGACTTACAGTGAGAGGGAAGGAGAGAGGGAAAGAGAGAGAGAGAGAGAGAGTGATGCCTGCTTGAAAAAGTTTGAAAAAAAAGCACGTGGTCCCTCTTCTTTTTGAGGGCGCATAACGAGGGCTCCCTGGCCGGCCCTGACCACTTCTGAAGCATTGTCAACAGCCAAGTCCAATAGTGGCAGGCTGCAGGGAGCCTTGTCCTTATTTACGAAGCCCTCGGAGATAGAGAGAAAGAGAGAGAGAGTGAGAGAGAGAGAGAGGGAGGAAAAGAGGAGGACACGCTCCGTGGGATCCCCACGCTCTGTAATTGCCTCCCTGTGATCTCGCAAGAACTCTCAGCTGCAAAGGAGCAGGAGGACGAGGAGGAGGAAGAGAGAGAGTAAATAAGTAGATCAAAACATAATGATGGTGTAAATAAGAAATACCCCTCAAACTCAGGACACATCTTCTATGTGCTTCTCCTGTGTCATCAACTGTGTCTATCTCAGATTTGGGTGATAAGGCCCTCACCTGGTGATAGGGCTTTCACCTGGGACACTTTTTCTAGAAGGCTCTTGTGGTGATTTACGTTTATTCATTAGGCAGATGCTTTGATCAAAAGCAACTTATATACATACAGTACATGATGTACATTTTCATCGGTAGCCTATGCGTGCTCTTGAACAGAATTGAACAGATGATCTGGGTGTTGTTAGCACTCTTGCTCAACCAGTGGAGCCACAGGAGTACAGACATTTGAAGAAGGGAGAGAGATGGGGGGGGTGGGGTGGGGTGGGTGGGGGTGTCTTCATTCAAAGGTCTTCCTGTCTGCACTCCACAGTTTTGGGACTGGACGTCAGATTAGGCATCAAATCAGATCGGGGTGGCATGACTGGGTCGACAAGATGGCACAGAGATAACAGCTAATCAAGCATATTTATTGGTTAGATTTCCTGTACTTTCAAAATCACTTTCCCTTCTGTGTGTGTGTGTGTGTGTGTGTGTGTGTGTGTGTGTGTGTGTGTGTGTGTGTGTGTGTGTGTGTGTTTCCTTGGTGGGGATAGGTTACTGAGGTCACAGAGTTTGTTGAGTTGATGAGCATTCTTTAATTAGCAGAACGGGGTGGGCATGAAAAATCTCTAAAAACCAGCTGCCTTTGAATCTGCCTCTGCCTCTGCCTCTCTGCCTCTGCCTCTCTGCCTCTCTGCCTCTCTGCCTCTGCCTCTCTGTCTCTCTGCCTCTCTGCCTCTCTGTCTCTCTGCCTCTCTGTCTCTCTGCCTCTCTGCCTCTCTGCCTCTGCCTCTGCCTCTCTGCCTCTCTGCCTCTGCCTCTCTGCCTCTGCCTCTCTGCCTCTGCCTCTCTGTCTCTCTGCCTCTCTGTCTCTCTGCCTCTCTGCCTCTGCCTCTGCCTCTCTGCCTCTCTGCCTCTGCCTCTCTGCCTCTGCCTCTGCCTCTGCCTCTCTGCCTCTGCCTCACCCTCTGCCTCTGCCTCTTTCTCTGCCTTTGCCTCTACCTCTCTTTATAAAACAAACAGGGTGAACTGCAAGAAGGCTAGTTCACGCCAATGTATCCCACTGTAGACTGATTAGAGGTGAGGGACAGCGGTCTCTCTCTCCTTCCTTATTTCCCTCTTTCTCTCTCCACCCCTCCTTACCTCCCTGTTCCAAATGAATGCATGTGAAGCTGACCAGGGCAGAAAATACTCTGTTATTTACATAAACAAATAATAAAAAAGATAAGTCAACATGTTGTGTTTAAAAGTGTGCTTTTTGAAATGGCCGTGAAAACCACAGAATTTCTCTCTCTCTCTCTCTCTCTTCCCCTCTCCCCTCTCTTTTTTTGCTGGTAAATATTTGAACAGCTAATTTGGAGTAGTTTCTGGTCATTTTATTTTTGTTCTAAGGTGAAGGAACAGAGCGATGTGTGTCGCCCATGTGGTGGGGGTTCGGGGATGGGGGGTGGGGGGTTGTGTGGAGGAGGGGAGGGGAGGGAGGAGGGGGGGGTTGTGTTTCGGGATTCTGTTCTTCCCATGGCTCTTCACCGCTGGCCTGGTGACGGACAAGCTCGCCCCCTCAACCCCTTGACTCTACAGCCCCCGATTACCCTATGTACAGTCGCCTGTTTGTCTGCCTGACCCCCCCCCCCCCCCGCCGCAGTTTGTCCTCCTCAGTCTGGGCCCTATCTGCCTCCTGCTCTCAGCCCTGTAGTGTATAGCTCCTGCCACAGAGAGTGTGGAAATGAAGTATACTTAACACTCCTTCACTTATATCTCAGCAGGACACATGCTCTCATAGAGCGATCGTGTGTGTGTGTTTCTCTGTGTGTGTGTGTGTGTGTGTGTGTGTTTGTCTTTGTGTGTGTGTGTGTGTGTGTGTGTGTGCTTGTATGTCTGTGTGTTTGTTTGTGTGTGTGTGTGTATGTCTGTCTGTGTGTGTACGTGTGTGTGTGTGTTTGTGTGTTTGTGTGAGTATTTCTGTGTGTGTGTGTGCTTGTATGTCTGTGTGTTTGTTTGTGTGTCTGTGTGTGTGTGTGTATGTCTGTCTGTGTGTGTATGTTTGTGTGTGTATTTCTGTGTGTGTGTGTGTGTGTGTGTGTAAGGGATTGCTGTTCCATTTTAGGTAAATGTTTCTTGCGGCTGCACTATACATCATTGATCCTTCAAAAGGCTAAATCTGATCAGGGAGCAACTTCATTGTGTTTGTGGGAGTGAAATGTTCAAACTATAAAAAGTGTAAATACAGTTATGAAACTTTATTAAAGGGACAACGTCACAGCAAGCCACCGCACACACACCCACAGATCACAGATCACCGACAGCAACATGTGTCACCCAGAGCCCTTAAAAGCAGTGGTGTGTGTAAATCCTGATGTCATGTCATCTGCACGTATGTAGACCAGTTAAGATCACACGCACGTCTGTGTAATGTACTACTGGGGCAACACAACAGTGAACAACAATAATAACAACAACAAACAATTATAAGGATAGAAATACTTTGCTTCATTCATGTAGCACCTTTTAAAGTTCTAAAGTGTTTCACAGAAAGAGAACTGGACTGTGATGGAACAGACAGACAAATAAATTAAATGAGAAAATTAAAAAACATTACTTTATGTGTGTAGACCTGTTGCCTATACCATTTTATGACTAACTGAAGCATTCTGGATTAAGGTGTACTGCAGGGTCACAGTAGGCATGTAGTGTGTGTGTGTGTGTGTGTGTGTGTGTAGGCCTACTACCTCAGCACCTCACTTAGGAGCTCTCGCCCTGATATTTTTCTCTCTGCAAGTTTCCAGAGACATTTGCCACTTCCTCTGCTTCACTGCGTAAGGCAGTTGTGTCTGAGCTTCTCATGGAAGACACTGTGGAGGGAGATGAATGAGCTTCACACACACACACACACACACACACGTTCCTCTTACTCCTACTCCTGGTTGGTGAGACCCAAAGCTTCAGATTCTCCGAGGTGTTTAGAGGGAGTAAACACACAATTACACACAAACACACACACACCCACACACACTTAATTAATACTGCAACTTATTCATTCTAAAAATGAATGTTGCTGGAGAAGCCTGTAAGGAAACGGGATAGACGACTTTAGTGGCTGTGTCTATTAACAAACATGTCAGAAGGACATTTGGTTCTGTGTTCGCATTAGTGGATTTGGTGTACGGAGAGTGGCCTGCTTGTCTCAGTCCTGGGTAATAAGCCATTTCAAAGGTTACTCTGCCGTCAGCATAGTCACCACACACACACACACACACACACACACACACACACACACACATTTCCTGGTGTGTTTTCCAGATGAAACATGCTCGCTTGTGATGGTGTAACACTTGTCAAGAAACACACATGGGTCACACACATGCGTCGGTGTTGAGTCACTAAACCTCATTTTAGCGTGTCTTTCTGTTCAAAGTCTATTCTGTCTTTCCCTGTAGTAAGCCAGATGAATTGTGTAGTATTTCTAGCATGAACTGAACAACACAGGTACATCACTGATAAGTTTGAGTTATACATTCAGAAAAGTCTATAGAGAAATCAGTGTTATAGTGTAACTATATGTGCATATATTTCAAAGTTTAAATAAGCTGCCCTTTCATACAGTGACCACATCACAGAGCATTTGCAAAGCAACGCGTCTCAGTGAACTTGCTGTACGTAAGCGAGGTGTATGTGTACGTCTGCACGCATGTATGGCGTGTGTGCGCAAGAGCTTGTTTGTGTAAGTGGTGGTGGGGGCAACGTTCGTCCAGTTTAGGCCGAATGTCCAGGTCAACTGAGAGTTTGTGTATGTGAGCGTGTGTTTGTGTATGTGTGAAAGACAGTGAATGAGAGACACCAAGTCTAAGCCGCGTCCTCCTAGCGCAATGTGTGTTTGCCAGGAGGAGAGCCGGTGGGTATACGACGTTCCCAGTGTGACCGGCTGGGAGGAGTGGCAGCCGTGGATAGAAGGGCATAACTGGCAGGGTGCGGTCACAGCTTGCGACTGGTCTTGTGGATTACTTCAATTCCCAATTCAGCAGGAGACAGGGACTCATTCAAAGGCAACCGCGGAAGCACGAACTGCCACGAGGATACCCCTTTGACAGCTCACTGTCAACCTCACGCCACCGGCTCTCCAGAGAACACACGTGCGGCTGCTCGGGCTTATCGTTAAATAAATGGACTTTCCTGCTCGGGCTCATTTACGCGTTTTACTCCAGAGACTGAAGTTCCGCGGCGTTTGGCCACCGGACACTCGGTGTCACAGAATCTCTGCTCGGGCGACTTCTTACATGACTGCCTTCGCGTTGACATTTAAGAGCGAACGTTTTTGCGCACCGATAATGACGCGGGTCAAGGTGATACAAAATTAAAAGTTGTATCCTCCACCCCCCACCGTCTACCCCGTGGGGGGAATAAGGAGGGGGACGAGGGGTATTTTCAAACTCAACGGCGACCTGTGCCACCTTACCACTCCCTACCGGAGTGCCCGGCGTTGAGGGTGGAATGCGGCTCCAAGTGTTTTTGGGGGTGTTCAGTGTCTGCGCCCTAGCTTTCTCACCTGTGGCGGATGGCTGTGGACCAGGGAGGGGATATGGAAAGAGGCGTCCGCCGAAGAAACTCACACCCCTCGCCCTGAAGCAGTTCAGTCCGAACGTGGCCGAGAAGACGCTGGGAGCCAGCGGCAGATACGAAGGGAAAATAACCAGGAATTCCGAGCGATTTAAAGAACTCACACCCAACTACAACCCCGACATTATCTTTAAGGATGAAGAGAACACGGGGGCGGATCGGTTGATGACACAGGTGAGATTGCTCTGTTCCCTCAGAATCATTCAAGTGATCCTTTAAATAATGATCCCATTATTGATAATCGACCTGAGAGTGGCTTTTTGCCCTTTCCAACGGTGCACGAATGTGATCTCAACGTCGCAATCGATCGGTGGCGCTTTCAACCGACATGCCAGCTGGAGGAATTGATTGCTGACAGCACCTGTTTGCTCAACGCGATTAGACTTCAGTCATGCTGCCGCACTAAATTGTAGGACTCTAAAGACTTGTTGACAAATCGGTGTATCCAAACAAAACGTAAAATAGGCTTGCTTGACTGTTTTGGACGATTAAAAAAACCTTAAAAAACATGGATTATTTTACTAGAACAAAGGTACTGTGAGTCACATGACATTTTACAGTTATATGTTTATTGTTCGTGCGCAGCACTTTGGTTCCTCAGTTACTTCTCCTCAATCTGTATTCATGAGCAAGGGTTATGGTGATGTGTTTTCTAGATGTAATTTATATTGAGGATACACTGATGAATTTGCAAATGACTTTGATCTATTCAGAAAGTACTTGTAGCCTACGTCAGCCATCAAATTTCACCAATGATGACCGTAGTTCCCTTACAATCTGTTATGTGTCCTCAAAAAAAATAAGAGTTTTCAAAATCAGTATAAATAATCTATAATCCGCAAAATGTCAGCAGCAGAATTCTGAAGTACATCAATAGAAGATGGGCGCATCTGCGGGACTAAGGGTTAGGTTTTGAAGACTCCCTAACAGGCTTGAAGAATTCAAGCTGGTTGGCCTTGAAGCCATGGGAACAACCATCCCCGATCACTTGGTGACATGTTGCAAACAGATCCCAAGAAAACCGTGTCAGAGGCCGCCATGAAACTCATATGGATGCGGGTCGTCAGCCTCTCAAGTTCACCGTGAACCCGTCTATTCATAACCCCAAAGTTCCACGGACAAATGTGCAAGCAGTGGAAAAAACTGATTATTTAGCAAACTCAGGAATGCATTTTGTGTATTTTGGCATTTTTACTCGGGGACCAGGGTTAGTTTTCTTTCATGCTATTTTCTTGGCTCCATATGGAAAATATCAAATTTGATGTTTAAGGCAAAGAATCCCCCCACCCTTCGCCTCCATCGCCACCCGGTGCTCCGGTGCTCGTTGAATCCGTAGCGAGGCGCGGACCTTGAGCCATTCTAGTCATTCACGACCGAGACCGAAACTGAATGTGCGAGACAGGGGAGCCGCAGCCGTTCCTTTAACGCCTGAAATCTAATTGGATGCTGAGAGTGTTTTGTCTGAGGCCGGAGGGCATAGTGCTCTGGCTGCTTCAGAAGAAGTGCGGTCGACTGCAGCAAGCATAGTAAACATCAGAAGGGACGTTAGCGAGCGTATGAAATCGTATGGACCTGCACTTGCACCTCAGAAATATATACGTTTGCTTCACAGTTGCACATATTGTAGTTTTATATAGATTACTTATGTTTTTATTAACTTGTAGGTTTTTTCTCACAGTGACTGACATATTTATCCCATAGTTAAGAGAGAAGCGGACTGATCCTGTTGACTTGCAAATTAAAACAGCTGAGTCAAAACGGAATCAAAACATTCCCACAGATTCGCAGTCTCCCCAGAAGCAGAGGCCGAGCCCGGCTGACAGTTATGAGGTTGAGTTACGAGGCGCTCTTGCCGCACGTGTCGGCTCGTCCTCTGTCATTTCACATGATCTCCAGACTTTGATGCACTTATTAGTTTCTTATTCTCACCCCTCTGCATCTCTTTGTGTCTCTCTGTTCTTCTCCATCTCCCCCTCCCCCAATCCCTTGCTGTATAGTGTTCTTTGTGTTGTGTTTATGTGGAGTTCAGCTGGGTAGCTGTGTTGCAGTTTCACCATCTTAAAAAGTCTCAGGACTGCTTCTTTTTTGAGGTTACACCATGGACCAACTTAAACTCCCACCCTGGGCGATACCCCGGAAATATCATCTGTCTCCTGACACATAGTACCCTGAGCCTGGGCCTGAGCGGGCTACACTGTACAGCTGTATAGTGCATATGTGTGTGAGACTGTAGGCTACACTCCATGGGTATTGTCTGTTTACAGTGTGTGTAGCACCTAGTGAAGGTGCCTTTGTGTGAGACTGCTGAGCTGTGGTCCCGTCAGTGTTTGGACAGGATGACGGTGCTTTTCTGTTCCCCAGTGAGTGTGTGATTTCCTGTGTGCAACTGTTATGTGTGTGTGTGTGTTGTGTTTTCCACCCACATTATTCATTGTCTCTTACTCTGTCTGTCTGTGTGTTTGCATATTAATGTAATCTTTTAAGCTCCTAATCATGGTTCTTTGTAGTGTGTGTGTGTGTGTGTGTGTGTGTGTGTGTGTGTGTGTGTGTGTGTCTGCCAACCCATTCATTCAGAGCATCCCTTTGTGTGTGTGTGGTTACCCACCTGTTTCTCACCTGTGTCATCCATTTTGTCATCTCACACGTCTCATCCACCCCCTCCCCT
The DNA here is from genome assembly GCF_963457725.1 of Sprattus sprattus. Taxonomy (NCBI): domain Eukaryota; kingdom Metazoa; phylum Chordata; class Actinopteri; order Clupeiformes; family Clupeidae; genus Sprattus; species Sprattus sprattus. Next base: position 31,055,887 of record NC_137924.1, read on the forward strand.
CCCCCTCCCCCTCCTATGTTGGTTTGGTTTGGTCCGGCAGCGCTGCAAGGACAAGCTGAACGCCCTGGCCATCTCAGTCATGAACATGTGGCCGGGGGTGAATCTGCGCGTGACGGAGGGCTGGGACGAGGACGGCCACCACTCCGAGGACTCGCTGCACTATGAGGGCCGCGCCGTCGACATCACCACCTCCGACCGCGACCGCAACAAGTACGCCATGTTGGCCAGGCTTGCGGTGGAGGCCGGCTTTGACTGGGTCTACTACGAGTCCAAGGGACACGTGCACTGCAGCGTCAAGTCAGGTGAGTTTGGATTGTATTCCTTGTGTGTTACTGAAACACACACACTCACACTCACACTCATACACACACACACACACACACACACACACACACACACAAAGATGGATAAATAAATGTCCAAGGGACAAGTGCACTGCAGCGTCATGTCAGGTGAGTTTAGACTACAGCAGATATCACAATGCAGACATGTATACATATACTGTACATACACACAGTCCAATTTACATTACAAATCACACACACACACGTACACACACACACACACACACACACACACACACACACACACACACACACACACACACACAGGTTATGTACAAATATAATAAAGCAAACATATATATAAAGCAAACATATACTTCAATGTTAAGTTCAGAAACGTGCAGTATTCCTTGTGTGTTACTGAGAACAACACACACACACACACACACACACACACACACACACACACACACACACACACACACACACACAGAGATGGATAAATAAATGTATACACACACACCTCAATCATCACTCACACATAAAATGAAATGAATGAATGAACATGTCTCAGTATGTGACGTTAGATGACGGTAGAACTGGCAGATCAGAGGAAACGGCCATGGTGAGGGAAAACAGATTACACATAGGGAGAAGGGTGTTCTGTAATTGGCTGTTGCCTTATAATTAGTGTGTGTACAGTATGTGTGTGTACAGTATGTGTGTGTCTGTGTGTGTGTGTGTGTGTGTGTGTGCCAACATCAAAGTCACTGTTATGCTGGTGAGAGGCTGTCGGGAGAGTGTGTCTTATAAAGCTATTACGGCTTTTTCTGAATGTATCTTGTGTGGGTGTGTGTTTGTATTAGAGAGATTGCCGTGTGTGTGTGTGTGTGTGTGTATGTGTGTGTGTTTGTATGTGTGTTTGTGTGTGCTCACGCCATGAGGCCTTGCTCTGCAGTCAGCTGTTGTTGGTTGGCGTGAGGTAAGTGGCTGACCTGAGCTGTGACGGCTAACACTGAACAGCAGCTCACATCATTAGCCCATTACCACCTGCTGATGGGGGGGGGGGACTCCTGAGGGAACAAATTAGAGAGGAAGAGAGAGAGATGAAGTGACAGAGAGCGCATGTGAGTGGTAAGGATGGTGAAGAGGCTATTTCCCAAAGAAAGAGAGAGATGGAGATGAAGTGACAGAGAGCGCATGTGAGAGAGAGGGGGCAAGGAAGAGAAAATGAGAAAGTGATAAAGTGACAGAGTGAGTTGGTGAGTGTTTGGAGCGTTGCTTCCAAAGTAAGTAGGTGAGAGAGAGAGAGAGAGAGAGACAGAGAGAGAGAGAGAGAGAGAGAGACAGAGGATGTGGATACACACTTCACCCTGGGGTATAACTAGTGTGTCTGTTAGCTGAGTCAGACGGCATTAGCAAAGTGTGGCACAATTTACCTTAAATGAATCAGGGATTCTGAGCTAACGTGGATTTTGGACTGAGAATCCCCCCATCTCTTCATACTCAGACTCCAAACCTCATCCCTGCTGAGCTCTAAGAGTGTGTGTGAGAGAGAGAGTCTCCGATGTTCAGCTGTGCATCTAGCAGGCCTGGTGTGTTTTTGACTGTGGTCTTGAGGTGAGCTTTGGATGACGGTATCTGGTGGCTGTCCTGGGTTTTTGCCTTTCTCACGGAATATCTGCAATTTCTGCTGCACCAATGATATGAACCAAAATCGCTCAAAAACAAAACAAAGAAGCCGGACAAACAACATCTTTCCACAGGCATTAGTCACCTCTTTCCCAGCCCCCACAACCTCCAAAGTGCTCATTTTTGGTTGAGTGTTTCAGACAGGGTTTTTGAGGTATTTGGACGATTTTCTTTATCACATCTCCTCCTTCCATTCTCACACTACCACTTGGGATGGTGGAGTCACTCTTTTTTCCTCCTATTTTTCTTCTTTTTTCCCTCTTTTACTTCTTCTTGTTCTTCTTCTTGTTCTTCTTCTTGTTCTTCTTATTCTTCTTATTCTTCTTCTTCCTCCTCCGTTGTATTTTTCTTTCCTTGTGAGGATTTTTTTTTACCCTGCTGAATGTATTGTGGTGTGATCAGTGGCTTTGTGAGACACACACACTCACACACTCTTATCTGGGGCCCCTGATAGAGAGAACAAACAGCAGAGGGACCGCTGTCTGCAGCACCACTAACCAAAGTCCTCCACACACACACACACACACACACACACACACACTCAAACACACACACAAACACACACACTCAAACACACACACACACTCAAACACACACACACACAGATGCATGCACACACACAAAGATGCATGCACACACACACACACATGCCCTGACACACACAAACACACACACACACACACACACACACACACACACACACACACATACACATGCCCTCAAATAAACACACACACACACACACAGCTTCCCAGAGTCGTTCTTGGTCGTGGGCATTGTACGGGGGTTTAGTGGTGAAGCACATGCCTAGATTTATATCCAAACCAGTGTGACTGACTCACAAACTAGGCCATGTTGTGTCCGGAGTCCCTCTGGAATGAGAACATTTCAGAAGGTGCAGGAGATTATGTTGCAAAACGTGTGATCTGGAATTTGAAGCTATTGTGTTTTTGTTTATTTAATGCAGTTAAATATTAAATGCCCAGCCCTGGCTAAACAACTAGTGTGTATATGTGTATGTGTGTGTGTCCAGGAATGTGTGTTTGTGTGCCTCTGGGTGTGTTTGTGTCAGTGTGTGTGTGTGTCTGTGTGTGTGTCTTTGTGTGTGTGTGTGTGTGTTTGTGTGTGTGTGTGTGTGTGTCAGGGCATTTGTGTGTGTGTGTGTGTGTCTGTATGTGTGTGTGTTTCAGTGTGTGTCCGTGTGTCAGGGCATGTGTGTGTGTGTGCATGCGTGAGCATGGGTGTACTGCTCCTCTTCTTCAGAGGCCCTGGAAGAGGAAGGAAGACCCTGGGAGGAATTGGCGGATCTTAATCAGGGCGTTAATCTCGACACCCGTCACACACGTCACCTCCAGCAGCTTTAGTGTGTGTGCTCAGCTCACATTAGGGTCTGTGGCGTAAACACCAGGCCAGATAAACTACTGATGGGACTGACATGTCCACAGACTCCAACAGCTTGGATTGTCTTGGTCACGGTGTTGGTATTGGAGAAGTAGTCTGGAGCTTGCCTTCTCACTGTGCAGTGGGGAAGTGATGGACATCTTGTGAGTCACACATAGTGGACACATAGTGGTGCTGTGTTATACTTTGTAAGTAAGTTATGAACATGTTGATGTCTTTCAGTGAGTGAGAGCTCAGTATTCCAATGGTTTAAAGTGAGCTAAGGGCCTTTGTATGAGTGCAGATGGACAAAACAATTTAGATTAAAAAAAAAAAATAAAGAGGAAGAGAAGGGGAGAGGTAGAAAGGAAGGAAGAGAAAGAGGGAGGGAGGGAGGGAGGGAGAGAGCCATGTTCGGAAGAGTCGAGCGGGTTGACAAAAGTGTCTTGAGATGATTAACTTGGACTCCTTTGTTGTCCTGACGGTCCAATGCCTCGTTCCTGTTTTTCCCTCTCGTCTTTTTCTTCCTTGGTCCGTTCAGATCTCTTATCTTGTGCTCAGGCCTTATCACCTGGCCTTGGTGCCTGCCTTCGCTAAATATTTGCCTTTGGTCTACCTGAGACTTAAGGGCAGTCGGAGACATTCCTTCAGTGGTTAAGGCTTGCTTGCCTCACACTAACACACACACACATACACACACACACACACACACACACACACACACACACACACACACACACACACACACACACACACACAGGGAACAGAGATTGAATCATTTGGGTTATTCATTAGCTTTTACTGCATTGGGATTTTAGAGAATGGAGAACAAAGTTGAGTCTAAAAAAAGAGAAAACTAATTAATGTGAAGAATGGTAGTTGAAGTGTTTGGTCTTACACACACACACACACACACACACACTCCAGTTCCTAATTCTTTTTCTGCCACTGTGGGTCGTTTGGATTTGATGTGTGTTTGTGTATGTGTTTACAATCAGTGTAGATTTGTGAGTGTCCGCAAGGAATCTGTATGTGACAGAGAGAGTGAGTTGTTAAATTTAACGGCTGGATGTACTTAAGCAGTGGTGGTCAACTGCAGAAGGTCAACTGCAGGCAAAGTCAGGAATATTAAAGTCATACTAGTGATACTCAGGATACTGCAGTAGTACAAGTGATGGTCAGGATACTGAAGAAGTACTTGCTGATGGTTTGGTCTTTTTAGTCACGTTTGTGTTGTGTTGTTTAGTTGCGTTTGTGAATCTGACTGTTTTAAACAGGAATTCCAGGCAGTGCAAATTGGCTTTTGTCAAAGTTTGTATTGTAATGATTATATTCTCTCTCTCTCTTTCTCTCTCTCTCTCTCTCTCTCCTTCTTTTCTTTCTCTTTCTTGTCCTTTTTCCTCACATTCCAGAACACTCTGTGGCAGCAAAGACAGGTGGCTGTTTCCCCGGCAACTCCCTGGTGACGCTGGAGGGAGGGGCCAAGAAGCTGATGTGTGACCTTCAACCGGGGGAGCGCATCCTGGCCTCGTCCGGCAGCGACGGCAGTGGTCAGCTGCTCTACAGCGAGGTCGTGACCTTCCTCGACCGACAGCCTGATGCTCGTAAGACTTACTATACGCTGGGCACGGCGCGGGGCGCCAACCTCACCCTGACGGCCGCCCACCTGCTCTTCGTGACGGACGCGGCCGACTGCTCGAGGAGCGCGCTCAAGGAGGCCTTCGCCAGCGACGTGCGCCCCGGCCAGTGTGTGCTCACCAATGGCCAGGGGGACGAGGAGCAGGAGGAGGAGGAAAAAGAGGAGATGGAAAAGAGGAAGGGGGGGGTGCGCAGGGGACACCTGACGCGGGTAACGTGGGTGGACGTGCAGGAGGGGAGGGGCGCGTTCGCCCCCCTAACGCGCCACGGGACGCTGGTGGTGGATGACGTGCTGGCGTCCTGCTACGCCGCGGTGGACCAGCAGTGGCTGGCGCACTGGGCTCTGGGGCCGCTGCGGGCGCTACACAGCCTGGCAGGGTCGGCGTTCGGACCGGGGACGGGTACGCACTGGTACGCCCGGCTTCTGCACTGGGTCGGGTCAGTGCTGCTGGACCCGTCACACTTCCACCCCTGGTGGAAGATAGGAACAATCTGAGGAGGAGAGGAGAGGAACGGAGAGACTGAATGAAGAGACTCCGAGACGAGTTCAGGTAAACAGAAAAGAGGAGTGTAAATTGTGAAAATACGGACATTCATAGAGTGTCAGGAAACCGAGACGAAACGATAAAAAGAAAGGAAAAATGAAAAGGAAAATGAAGGGACATTAGTTGTGTGTCAAACACAATAAGTGGAAAAAAGAGACAAGTTGTCCATATGGTGGAAAAGGACAGCCACACATATGTCGGACTATGAGCGCTTAGGGACGACTGTCGCTTGGGTCCAACCAGATAGCTGACCTGAGGAAACCGATCCGACCACAATTGGCACGAGTCGGTTGGATGGATTGGCCACAACTGGGCCGAACCAGTTCCAGAGTCCACTACGATTGGGAGAGAGGGTCCCGGGGGGTTCTGTTCACCAGAAGGCCGTCGATAATTTCGAAACAGCAGTCTGTTTTTTTAGAGGGGTCACAAATGAGCAGTGGACTCTGACCACATGTAGCCCAGATGTGGCCCAGATGTAGTCATATATGATACAGAGCTGTTCTGTGTGTGGCTCTCTCATTATGAAGCCCATAAAGTTACAGATCAAGGCCTCTATTCTACTGTCTACACTGGAAGGAAAGTGCTTATACACACACAAACACACACAAACACACACACACACACACACACACACACAAACACAAACACACACACACACACACACACACACAGCTTTTTGTAAACTAACATGCATGAACACACACAAAGACATAAAGAAAAACATGTTAGACATAGATATGTTAAGAAAAACAAAGGAAATACTCATCCGTAGTGCATCACTCTGAAGGCTCTAAGTAACACTAGCCTACCTTATTTAGCCTAATGCTAAATAGTCTTATGCAGCGGCGAACACCATAACTCGGAAGATCACAACTTGGGTTCTTCCAGTGGAGTTATTTGGAGAAACTGGGAAAGGAATTACGTTAGATTTTCCTGGGAAAAGAAAGGAACTGGAAAAGGCCATGGATGTCGTTAGCGCATCCGGCAGAAAGATCGAGGCTGAACCCATTCCACTGACTGCTGCTATCAAGGAAGGATTGGGGTGGGTTTGGTGTGTGAATGAGATGTTCTTACTGGTCTACAGTATATTTATGCATTTATACATTTCTCGCGTCCTCCATTGTCTGTCATTGGGGGTCAAAACTAATTGAAAAAGTGTACATAGTGTTTTTTTGTTTTGTTATCATATATTTAATGGTTGTGTTGTGTCTGGCTGTTCAGTCATAAAGTGCACGTGTTCAGAGTTCTGGATGCGCAGAACACAACACCTGTGCTAAGCCCTCTGACATTTCCTGTCGTCCCGGTTACGCGTTCTGTTCAGTGTGTCACACGTAGTTGTGTTGCTATTGGGACGAGTGATGGCACTAGTTACGTGTGTTTCCTACAGTCCTACCATCTACAGTAACACCCTGCTTTCACCCCTCTGTGGCATTATATACTTTTTACCAAAGAAAAATGTCCAAATGATATATTGTTTTTAAAAAGAAAAGTATTTAAAGATCTATTTTTCAAAATTAAAAAAAATAATACAAATTCAGTTTTGTCAAGTGTTTGTTTCATGCCTCCACAACTGTACCACATTCAAATTGTACTTTATTTCAATTATTCCGGTGGTTGCTTACCCCATTTCCAGCTATTTGAAGTGACGATCAGTAAGAACCTTTCGCATAAATATAACTAACACTTTATTTTAATGGTTTATCGCACCAGTTCTTATACACCCACAAAAATAAATAATGTTCAAGGCTTTATTATAGTTCTCCAAACCACAGAGCTCTGTCTGCAGAAGAAAGGTTTATTTACACATTCTGGGATTGTACAGCTCACCCTAACTCTCCATGCGCTGTCCTGCTGGGAAAGACACGGTCTCGTTCTTTCAACAGAATATACTGTATGACGTTAAAACATTTTAATTATAGTCATAGTTTGTTTTAAAACACCCTCTTCCAGTAAGACCATTATTTCAGTGACCCAATGACTTGCACTCAGTTTACAGAGTGCACTCACCCATAACGCAGAGAGGATGAGGTAAGCAAAGGCTTAGAGAAGAGTCATACAGTAAGTACATAAGACACTGCTTTATCTTTAGTCACCTTTGATTCTCTATGGATAACAGTGAAGCCGATGGTCCGAAGGAAGTAGAATAAGTGTGTGTGGGTGTTTGTGTGAGTGTGTGTGTGTGTGTGTGTGTGTGTGTGTGTGTAAAAGTGTGTGTGGGCGTTTATGTGTGTGTGTGAGAGAGTGTTTGTGTGTGAGGGTGTAAAATTGTGTGTGAAGGGGACGATAGAGAGGTCTGCTTCAAAGGCTGCTGCCACACCTGCTGCTGTAGCTCCGGAAGCCAGCAGGGGGCACTCTACACTTGTCAAGCAATCACACACACAGAAGCAAGAGAGGCACCCAGATTCACACACACAGAAAGCAAGAGAGGCACCCAGATTCACACACACAGAAAGCAAGACACCAAACCTGTACTTTCACATCAAAGGGGCAAGATGACGAGCAAACAGACACATAGCCATAGAAAGCAAGAGAGGCAACCAGATACACACATATGAATCAAGACAGACAGACACACACACACACACACGCACGCACACACACACACTCACACACACATACATTAGCAAACACATTCAGCAGCTTGCACACACTTCAACCAGCACATTCTCTAAAACAGAGGCATACAGTCTCATATGTATACAGACAGAGTGAAGAGAGATTTGTGTACATAGCTTTTAAAAAATGAGACCACAACGAAGAAAAACCAGGAGAAACTTTGACTGAGGAAGACTGAGCAAGTACAATATTGCTCACTCACTCACCCACCCACTCACTTACTCACTCCATTCCAATAACTCAGCACAATATGAATTCTATGATTCTACGTCACTATGTTGCTAAGTTATTGGAATGGAGTGACTAAGTGAGTGGGTGGGTGAGTGAGTGAGTGTTTCACAGCTGTTCTACTGTAATTCTGGGGAATTCTATAACCGCACACACTGTCCACTGGTGTTGTTGGTGTGCTGGAGGGGTGAGAGGGGTGGTCTAGGAGCATCAGTACCACGGACAGTTCCTCATATGTACCTCACTCTCAGCACTGCTCTGGGCATCACACACCTCGGTATCGCTATACTGCCCCCTGCAGTACAGCACAAACACACACCAGGCAGTGGAGAGGTGAGTGGCGAGAGACCATGTTGATGGTACCGTTAAAGCTCCTCCTCTCATCCAGCACAAAGTTCATTTGTAAACTTTTTCACTAGTGACAAGCAAGAGTCAAGCACACACACGCACGCACGCACGCACGCACGCACACACGCACGCACGCACGCACACACACACACACACACACACACACACACACACACACACACACACACACACACACACACACACACACACACACACACACACACACACACACACACACACACAAACACAGAGAGAAAGACAAAGAGAAAGCAAGAAAGAGAAAGAGATTATATGTTTTCATTAGCAAGTAAAAGATTGTATGTTTCTATTAGTAAGTTATTTGCAATCAACAAATTAGGAATTAGTTTTTGTAGCAACACTCCTCATTTTATTTTCATGTAATATTACATCATACACAATTGTATACACCACCTTTTCCATTGCTCTTGACTGGATTCTGAAAAATAACTAATATCCCTTAATATATGTATGCTCACATAACATTGCACATGACACCATCAACTCAACATATTAAAGCAGTTATACATTCATCAGTCCTTTTTACAACAGCACCTCAATAGAAAAGGCTCTTATAGATCAACTGGAAGATATAAATTACATTTTGACTACTATTACTATGTGGGGTGGTTAAAGGCGTAGTTCTTGATCCTGGTGAAAAATGGTTGATATTTGATCTCTAGATTGACCTCCTGAAGAAACTCCTGAAGCTCCTGATGAAATGTTGGTGCACGAGCGCCCCTTGTTGTCGATTGTGTGTTGCTCAATCTCAAATGGCTCAATCTTTGTTTGTTTCCCATCTACAGAGCCAGGACTGTACATACAAGTGACAACATCAGTGTGTTTTGTAAAGACACACTCTGGAAGGACAGCTAGAGGACCTATCTGTCCTCTGATTTGAGTCTTTCTGTGTTTGCTTCTGTGTAAACTTTACTCAAACTCATCTATAAGGTGGCTCAGTTTCAACTTGAAGAATGGGTTTTCCATGTATTGAACACTTGTAAAAAAACACTGAAAAAAAATACTTTTAAGGAACTTTCCAATAATTTCTTGATGTAAGAATCCAAGCATGTTCTACCTTGAACTTTGACCTTAGTTTGTTGTCTGAGTGGGCTTTTGCATTGCAGGATAACAAAATTGACCTTTCAGCTATTTGAAGAAGCTGTGAATGATTGCATTGTATATTATATATTACAACACCTATCTACCCAGTATCAGGTGTGTTACATGTCATTTGACATTAATAGACATGGATCACTGGGCCTTGAGTAAATTAACTTGTCCTTCTTACCATATTCTCATACCATGCATGCTTGGGTCTCCTTCTGTTACCATATTAACCAGTTGACAGAGATGCTTTGGCTTGTGTAAATGTATTATAAAACTAGGCTGAAACTAGCAGGGTTCGAAAGCATGTTACCCAGTTGAATGTATTGCTATCGCCCTTCCCAGGCAACCAGGCAATTTATTAGCCATACAGATAAAAGTGCCTTAGAGGGTTTAGTAAGTCAGTCAAAAACATAACAAACGTAAATTAATTGAGTTAAGATGCAAATAATAAATTACATTTGCATTGTAATATGGATGTACAGTATATTGACACACCAACCTATAATTAATATTATGTGCATTTATAGCCTAACAGAAACGTTATTTTTGCATTTAGAGTATTGTGGTATGTGGAATGTAATATAGGAGGCTCTTGAGCAGAAGTTGGTTCTAAACATCACGCATACACAGCTGGAGGCCCTGTGCAGAAGTTGGTTCTAAACATCACGTACATACAACTGGAGGCCCTGGGTAGAGGAGGTTAGTGTGACTCATCCTGAGAACCTGTGTAATGACAACACTGAGGAATCCATAGCAGTGGAGGACCACCAGCGCCAACAAGAGTTAGGCTCTCCTATCTCTCTCTCACACACACACACACACACTCTCAAATGCAAAAACATGCACACACACACACACACACACACACACACACTCAAATACAAAAACATGCACACACACACACACACACACACACACGCACACGCACACGCACACGCACACACACACACACACACACACACACACACACACACACACACACACACACTTCACACATTCAGACACACACAAACATACACAGACACACACAAACATACACACATATACAGACACACACACACACACACACACACACACACACACAGACACACAGACACACACACACACACACACACACACACACACACACACACACACACACACACACAGTGCAGCTGAGAACATCCTGTTCAACCACACAGCCATAGGCTCTGTTGTCACATGACACTCTTTGAAGCATAATCATCTCCATCTCCCCTGACTGGTTTAAATTGTTGTAGATTCCTGCGGATGTTGATGTGTAAAAGTCAGGCCAATTGTCTCCCATTGTGATGAGGATTCTCGTCATTGTCAGCTGACAATTGCTGGATGTTCAAGGGCACATTTATAAGATTAAGAGATTGCATTAAAAGCCTGCTTAATGCATTCTGATATAAAATAGATCATTGAAATTATTGATTAGGTGTACACACACACACACACACACACACACACACACACACACACACACACACACACACACACACACACACATACACACACATACACACACACACAGAGATGTGCCAAGGAAATGACTTGATGACGCAATTAAATAACAATTTTATACTTTGCACTGGTAACAGAACATCAGTAAATGCTGTTTGCTCATTGCATCTGATTGCCCACTCAAACAAAGTTGGACCTAAAATAAAGTGCCACACGTGTCCATCAGTAACATGAGGAGGATCATACACCCCCCCACCCCCGCCCCCCCTCCAATGTGTGTAAGGTACTGAATATATGTTACCCTTGAGCCCTATAATAGCCTGCCACCACATCTTCACACAGTCAGTAAAGTAGTCATTTCCTGTGTAGGAGTGACAACTTCCTGTCTCTCCGGGGTCCTGAATGCACAGAAAGGGACACGCCTCAGGTAAGGCAGGGCCAGGAGTCTCCTGACCAGATATGGAGGCTCGTACAGGGATTCTTTCTCCCTGTGGTCCTGTCTCCCGTCAGCGAGCACTAGCACAGGTCTTCCCCCCTCTCCCTCCACCCTGGCGAGGCCTCTCTCTGATAGGCTACCTGAGAGTGGGACGAACAGAAGAGGACAGTCAGAGGACACAAGCAGGCACAGGATTTACTGACAGTATTGAAATAGAGGGAAATAGAAATGTATATAAATAGAAATAGATCAGTGTGAGGCCTGAAGGCAGGGCGCATTTCTAAAAACATCCATAGCATAAAAGTAGTTGGAGGAGTGGCATCCCATAGGTTATTTGAGAGATCAGAGGAAAACAAAACCTTCAGATTCTAAACCTTCAATGTTGGCCGACATTGTAAATTGGATTTGAGATCACACAGTCTTGGAGGTCCAGAAGAGATTGTGACAAATACTAATATATCAGAGCTAGGAATGGTGTGTGTTACACAGGTTTACCAGAGACGGTGTTATCCAGCAGGAAAGCCATGAGGAAGATGAGAAACATTGGTGAGGTCAGCACAGACAGCAAGAACACATCAGCACTCGTCTTCCCTGAAACATGGAAATATATTAGTACCATCTTCACACACACACACACACACACACACACACACACACACACACACACACACACACACACACACACACACTGTGGTAGCCCAAGCCCAATTTAAGGAGT
>NC_137924.1:31075866-31080866 GCF_963457725.1 Sprattus sprattus
GTTTTCTTTAATGTTCTCCTTATATTAGTTACTCCGTTATTGTACTTCAGCTTAAGTAACACTGCATCCAAACAGCCACGCTAATGAAGCAACATTGCATCCAAACAGCCACGCTAATGAACACACACACACACACACACACACACACACACACACACACATACACACACACACACACACACACACACACACACACACACACACACACACACACACACACACACACACACACACACACACACACACAAACACACACACAGACGGAAGTAGCACTGCATCCAAACAGTCACGCTAATGAAGCAACACTGAACCAAATTGGATTGGATTGAGTTGAACAGAGTGGGAGGGGCAGTGAGAGAGAGTGAGTGGGAGGAGCAAAGGGAGACAGTGAGTGGGAGGAGCAAAGGTAGACATTGAGTGGGAGGGGCAAAGGTAGACAGTGACAGTGAAGCAACAGGGGCAGAAGAGAGAGAGAAGGAGAAAGTCAGAGGTGCGTTTTTGAATGCCAGCTACGTCATGGTGAACACACACACACACACACACACACAAACACAAACACACATGGAGAGAGCGAGACTATGTTTCCTGTGTTTTTTCCACTAGGATATTTGCAGAATTGCAGAACAGTCTTGAAAAATCCTTTTCTTCCTGGATGCATTCACTCAATGCTCATGGTGATCTCTCCTCCACAGGTTTAGATACAACAGTGTTCTCCCTTGTAGGGGCAACATAACGCCTTACCTGTTGTGCTAACCACATGCTTCAGTTGCAGCGTCAGCACAATGTTTCACCAGTATTTCCAAGGCAATGTCTTACACGTTGGACCAACAAAACGCCTTGCTTGCAAAGCCTACCAAATGCTTTACCTGTAGTGCCAATGCAATGGCTCACCTATATGGGGCGCTGTTGACTCTGGGGGGCAGGTCCTCCCCAGACCTTCAGTGCTCAGGTGGGCTATCTCCCAGGCCTTTCTGTGTGGAGTTTGCATGTTCTCCCCATGTTCACAAGGGGTTTCCTCCACTTAGAACCACAACAGAAAATACATGCAACAGAACACTCTTTGACGATCCCTGACCAAGACAGATGAGTCACCTCACCTGGTCCCTGGGCGCCTAAAGGCTGCCCACTGCTCCTGGGGTCCTGGTGGAAGGACAGTCCGGCATGGGATAAATGCAGTAGCTAAATTCGACCTAAAAACGACCTCAGGCCTTCGTGTGTGTGTGTGTGTGTCCTGTGTCGCCTCCATGTATTCACGTGTGCGGTGTGTCGCTTGTGCGATTGAAGTCTGACAATTATGACAATTATTATAGCATCAGTGCAGTGCTATGTGGTGCCCTACCTGTAGTGCCAGGGTGAGGTTGAGCAGCAGGGGTGGACACCAGTCCACATTGCGGCTCCTGCTCTGCTGGGTGCTCCTGGAGCCCTTGGGGTCCTGCACCGAGGTGTCCGTCTGCTGCCTGCAAAGACCCATTTGTCCTTGCTTATGCTGATTTCACACTCTCTCCTCTTCTCCTTCAGCTGGTCACTTACAGCTCCCTCTGAATCGTGTCCCAAATCACTCCTTTCTAGAAAACAATCCTGGTTAGAAGGGTTGACCACTTCATCTTGAGAGCAAGGGTCACTCTCAGCTATATGGAGTTGAGCAGAGGCCAGACTCATGTGCAACTGACCCCTAGAGCCACCAGTGCTATTTCTGAGCTCTGTGTTGTGTACCTGTCGCTGCGGTTGTTTGTGACTCCCCTCCCACACTGGCTGGGCCACCAGTAGCTTCTCCTGTCTTTGTGTATGTGTGTGTGTATGTGTGAGTGTGTGTGTGTGTGTGTGTGTGTGCGTGTGTGTGTGTGCTGCTTGTACAGCTCTGCTCTTTCACTGACCTTTGGGCCTGAGGTTGTGAAATGTTGGTCGGTGATTAGCCAAGATTCTTCCATAATCATTGCACTCAATCACTCACTCACTCCGACTGGACAATAACACCGCAGGGTTGAGAGCCGTGGGGCTTTCTGGTTATTATTAAGTGGTTGAGTGTTCCACTGTGGAGGAATTCCAAGAGGTGGGCTTATTAATTCATGTTTTAATATAATTAACTTATTTATGTACTGAGAAATCTGTGGTCACCCACTTCAACTTCTTTATAGGCAGAATAAGGCAACATGTTGGAAGTCCACTTATCTTTCTTGCTACTCTGTTTATGTTTTACCCATGAACATGTCCAAGACATGTATGTTCATGCTGTGTGATTGGTGGATGGAACCAGTTATATATTTATAGGTAGCTATATATTTAGCTACAGTTTAGCTATGTACAAAAGCAACAGTTCTTGTCTCTGTAAGCTGAGTTTGAGCCCATAGTGACCCTATTGAGCCAACGATGTATCAGGTTTAAAGTGAGGGGAGCATTTCAAACAACGCTATGATCAGAGGCAGATGACTAGATGAGAGCTTATATACAGGACTTTAAATACCAAACTGCCCCCCCTCCCCATCTTCTCACGACCAACCTTGCCGTTGTTCTGCTTAAGGTTCCTCCCTGAGCTCTGTGAAGCGCCTTGAGACAATTGTATTGTTTTGACGCTATATACAATTTAATTGAATATACTTAAATAGCGTGCACTAAAATAAAGTGGGAGATTTGAAGGGGACAGAGACATTCATGACAATATTTCACATACAACCTTTTTGCATGGAAGGCAGAGATGTCCCTTTAAGCGCTGGCATGTGTGTGTGTGTGTGTGTGTGTGCGCGCATACATGACGACACAGGTCTTTGTTGTTCAGAGCCAGTCGTTGTTTTCTTGACACCTACAAATGTTTGGCCCCCGTAACCTCAATTGGACGTATGACATTCACGTTATGACATATACGTTTTGCACGGGAAGCAAATCTATGTTGTTTCCAGGGTTTGTGATATTTACTGTATGTGAATGAGAGAGGTGAGAGAGCTGGTGTCTATTTGAGGGGCGGACCCCGTCTTTATTAGCACTGTTAGGACAACAGTGTGTACAGGAGAACAGAGGTGAAGATAAACACCCATGGCTTCAAATACAGGACAGGACAGGACAGTCCCCATCCTTTACTCCCCCCAAAAAATACAAATTAAAAGTCTTTAATTAAAATGACAGGAGGACAAAATCACACACACATTTCATGTGAGGCTATGCATGCACCTGACACATTCATACTTCAATAGATATGTACACAGAGATATGTTATACTGATCTGTCTTATATTATTTACACATAGCCTAACAAATGACACAAGTTTCACAGTACGTATGCACCAACACGGGAACACCAGCGAAGAAAAATAGAGTTTTCCAGAGTAACTACTGTTGTGTATACTTTTACAGATATTGGTCTAGCTTGTAGTTTTATTTTGTAAGTCTGTTTTTGTTGTTTTTTGCCATCCAGGTTGTTACTGCTAAGAGCTGCAGCAAAGTTAGTGTTTCTTAGTAACTTCCTAACCTTCTCAATTCTCAATCACTGGAATCCACCCCTTCCATTCAACACACAAAATCATTGGCTTGCTGGGGTGGCTGTCTTTTCAGAAGCATCCTGATTGGTCAATGCAGACAGGCCATGATGACATTTTAGTTGCTCATTGAATAGCCCAGGACTGTTGCTGAGACTTGCTGATTTCCTGCAAAATCACAGATAATCTAATGTTTTGATAGCGAATCGAATGTAAAGCTAGCTATGCGCTATGAGCTAGCTCTGGTACTCTTCACGTGGGTTTTAATAGAGCAGCTTTAAGAATCCGATGGCTCCCCCACTGAACCTCCCCTTGAGCTCAAAATCATCTGAGAAACAGTGGCACACCTGATTCAAGAAGCTGAAACACTCTCTCTCTCTCTCTCTTTCTCACACACGCACACACACACACACACACACACACACACACACACACACACACACACACACACACACACACACACACACACACACACACACACACGCCCACAAACTCACACACTCTTCCTCACAGCCTTAGTTCCTGGAAAGTGGTATTACGTTGGTCTGATAACTAATCTCTATTATGGACGAAACATCGACCTGGCAGGGAATTAAAGTGAAAACTAAGAAAACAAAACAAAACAAAACACAGATCCCAATACTGTGCCACAGAGCCTGCGGCCTAACCTCAGGTTTCCATGACAACCACAGCAATAAACAGAGATAAACATGAACACCTAGCCAGAGGATGGGTGTAAGTCACACACCAACGCTTCAAAGCGAGAGAAGGTGAAGCAATGACATCACCCGGGTCAAACTCTAGCATATGGGCAGAAGCCACACGTCATGGCACATAAAAACACATCGTCTCGCCTCTCCTCACAGATTTCATAGATAGATATTGATATCAACGATTCAATAAACAATTCAAACATACTTGCACTATGTACAAAAATAAAAAAAACACGCCCACAACTGAGAATAGATACAATGGACTAGAGCTTGAGTTGATAGCAACCATGATATCATGTCAGTATTATGATATCACGTCAATTAACTAGACGGATTCACGCGCCACATACAATATACCCCCGCATGCTGCACTGAAACTCCTTAGTCCTCGAAGAGAGGTTCGGCACATAGGCGTTCACACGGAACCTGTGTTGATAGTATTGCATAAGTACATCTTCAGGAACGTGATTTATAGTGTTGAATTGTACAGTGGAGCTTGATGACCTTGACTGCTGCTGACCTGATTTTGAGATGATTAGCTTATTCAATTCCCAGTCCACATTACTGCAGTCACAATCACAGCCACACAGGTACACTATGCACTTGCTTGCCTTTAGTAAACTGCCAAAAGGTAGTGTATGGAATTTAGTCCTATTCCAGCTGACAACGAATATGCAGAAAAAAATAACTAACAACAAAATTAATAAATAAATAAATATATCTCTGAACTCTTAATTGCACAGCCACCAGGTATTGGGAGAGGTTTCAAGTGTATTATCTCATAGGTTTTTTCAAAGGTTAGAACAATGAAGGTCTACACT
>NC_137924.1:31083366-31088366 GCF_963457725.1 Sprattus sprattus
AACACTACAACACGAGACAACACGTACGGTACGTCAATAACTTTTTGCACACATGGGACTCCTTGACCCGGCTCATACTTTGACTCCTGCAGGTCAGTCGAATGTCAAAGTAGTGGCTCTGTGTGTGCAAAAATAATGAGCGTTTAGGCATTCTGACTATGCCTAAATCTTTTGGGGTACTGAGCCCTGCGCATGGTTAGTTTTTTCAACTACAACTAAACTTTCTCGAAACTACGACAGCAGAGACTCTTAAACCTTAAAGAGCAAAGGGTCTTGATTTGTCCCAATTGGAGAGTTCACAACAGGGTTGGCTTCTCAAACAGCCCATTATCAGGGCGTTCAAACTACACTAGAACCTCCTCAAGGTAAAGAGAACAGATTTGGTTCCCCAAACAGCCCATTAACAGAGAGGGCAAACTACTTTAGAACCTCCTTTAGAACTAGAACCTCCTCAAGGTAAAGAGAAAAGTTTTGGTTCCCCAAACAGCCCATTAACAGAGAGGGCAAACTACTTTAGAACCTCCTCTAGGGAAAAAGAACAGCGAAGCTCATGGGAGGAACTCAAATCTTATATCAAATCTAAATCTGAGTTCAAGATTCTCATGTGCCAACCAATCCCTGGCATCCACCTCAAACAGGGACAAGTTCAAGAGCCTTTTCTTTAAGTGCGAACGCCCCCGTCTCCCCCCCAGGAAAGAAATAATGCCCGGCGTCCGACGTCTCTGCCGCGGTTCCATGCCAAGCATCCCGGGGCCGACAGGCGGCCAGCCAGATGTTGCCATGCGGTTAACTGAGCATGCCCAGAGCCTCTGGCCCTCTTTCCACCAATGAGACGGAGGCGCCGCAACCGCAGCCGCCGGTCCATCGCCGACGGTTACCTGTTCCCCGTCTTCCTGCACAGGCTGAGCGCTGCTGTCATCAGTGGCTTCGCTGGTGCCACGTTCTTCGATAACACCTTCTTCGCCGCCGATGGCGTCGTTACCGGTAGCTACATCAGCATCAGCTTCAGCAGCATAGGCAGCACCATCATCAGCAGCAGCAGCATCGCCCTTGTCGAGGGCAGGTTCATCATCGTCCCATTTGGGATTGGTGGGGTCGTCGTCCCATTTGGGTTTGGTGGGGTCGTCGTCCCACTTTGGTTGGGTCACATCGTCGTCGTCGTCCCATTTGGGCTTGGTGGGGTCGTCACCCCAGTTGGGGTTAGTGGGATCTTCACCCCAGTCTGGGTTAGTGGGATCCACAGTCGCAGCCGCAGCGGGCTGCTGGGACTCCCCTTGCTACAGGGATAGGGGAGTTGGGCGAGGAGAGGGGCAACGAATGGGGGCGGTTTTGGGGGGCAAAAGGGGCGCGCAGAAGCCGGAGAGGGTGGGGTGAAACCAGGGCCAGATTAAGAGGAGGAAGGGTGCAAGAAACAAGTGAGCCATGACATCATGTAGAAGATAATTTAATTATTATTATGCTCTAGGTCTGTCCTGTTTTGATATTAGAAAATAAAATAAAAATGTAAGCTGAAATTATGCTTGCTATGCGATGATTCAAAATAAAACAAAGTATTTTCAACTGTTTTCAGACGTCTGATTATATTAGATGTCAAATGATTTAAGCAACAAAAAAAAAAGGTAAATCAAAAATACTGATTAAGTGAGAATTTCATGTTGCACTAGTTTATATAGTCTACTGATATGGTGAATGTGTTTTGAAAAAGTTTACATGGCATTGAAACAAGTGTGAAAATGCTGTAATGTTAGAGTGTGTGTAGACTGATTAAGTGAGAATATTATGCTGCTATATCAGTGTGGCGTTACACACCACACCATTAAAGTATTTCAGTGTGGTGTTTGGATTCAACCATGGGATGACTCATTACAATGTACTCTCCATCTCCTCCTTGTCCCCCCTAAGATTCCAGCCTATTCTGAGATACAGATATCCAACCAAATACACTCACACACTAGAGAAACATAACATTACAATATGTTACATATGACATAACATACTTGGAGTCATCTGAGGAACTGTGCATGACGAGACAGATATCCAACCAAATACACTCACATACCAGAGAAACTAAATATAGAACTTAAGAGTTGCAACTGCATTGTGTGTTTGACGACAATGACACTGACATTGCTTGTTAATATTCCACTGCCATTGAATGACTCCTAGTACGCAAGGACATACTGAAACTACTGTGAGGCTGTAAGCTTTCACAGGAGTTGAGATTAGGACTGACATCCCTGACACTGATGAGCCAATGAAAGTGGCCGCAATAAATTATGTGGAGAATGAAACTCTTACCTCCCAAGTGTCCCAGTTTTCTTCCTGCCATAGAGAAGAGAGGAAGAGAGGAAGAGAGGAGGGAGAAATGAACGAGCAAATGACAAGTTTGTGAGCTAGAATGGCACCAGACAGAGCATGTTAACGACCCAGATCACAACTGACTCTGGAGATGATCCGGCCCTAATCTGAGCCCAATCTGAGCCATATATGAGCCATATTTTAGCTGGATCTGAGACGGATCTGAGACGGCTCCAGAGTCCGCTGGTGTCTGAGGGAGTATGTCATGCTGTACCTCCTGGTTATCCTTCCCTCACGATTTGCTTCCTGCTGACACTAATGGAGCCGCCTGTTCAAAACCTCTGGCATGCCATTTATTCTCCAGCAGATGGTGTGAACATCTGCTTACACACACACACACACACACACACACACACACACACTGGGTCCCTGTTTCTCTTTATGTCTCTCTCTCTCTCTCTCACACACACACACACACATACACACATACACACACACACACACACACACACACACACACACACACGCTGGGTCCCTGTTTCTCTTTCTGTCTCTCTCTCTCTCACACACACACACACACACACACACACACACACACATACACACACATACACACACACACACACACACACGCTGGGTCCCTGTTTCTCTGTCTGTCTGTCTCTCTCTCTCTCACACACACACACACACACACACACACACACACACACACAATGTACACACTAACATACAGACTGTGTCTTTGCATCAACCTCTCTTTCTCTATCTCTCTCTCTCTCTCTCACACACACACACATACACTGGCTCCCTGTCTCTTTCTCTGTCTCTGTCTCTTTCTCTGTCACACACACACTGGCTCCTTGTCTCTTTCCCTGTCTCTTTCTCTCTCTCTCTCACACACACACACACACCTGGGCGGCGGTGGCGGGAGTGGCTGAGCCTCCTGGCCTGATAGCAACGAGTGAGTCCAGGTCCATGTCCAGCAGGTTGCCGGCACCAGGAGCATCGAACTGCCGCCAGAGGGAGACACCAAACACTCACACAGGGGAAAGAGAGGGACCACGACCACTGAGGACAACGCAGGCACCACAAGTGTGTGTGTGTGTTTCAGCCATGATGCAGACGCACCTAGCTGCTTTCAAATGTCTACTGCTTAACCTTAAGACCATCACTTCCCTAAATCCTGTCTGTTCTTTACTGAATCAGAACTGTCTTCTAGCATTTTAGTTTTCCCAATTCATCTAGATGTCTTATTTCTTCTTTGTTACCTTCTGTTAACTTTCGTTTAAAACGAAACACTGAACTACACTTGTGTGTGCAGAGTGCACTACTGTACATAAATACAACTGCCCGGACTTATCTTGCAGAATTTGTTTTACATACTAAAGAGTCTTGCATACTTAATTGACCAAGACTGAGAATCCCTTTGTGTCTTCTGGTCATCTTGGAATTTCTGGTGCGATTGGCTAAACTACTTGACGACATACTCGGCTGTATTAGTTTAGTGAAATAGTCTCATCTCATGTCTTGGGATGCAACCGAAACACAGACACACACCAGTCATTGGGGTACCTACTTCACTCACCAAAAACGACACCATGGAAGAACAAAGGCAAAATAAAACACAGCTTTGGGTGGTAGAACACGGTCACTGTAAAGTCTATGGACCTACACCTTCATATCATATAACCTAGAACCCTACAACATGAAATACTACCGTCTGTAAAATGATTCAACTTTTTTTTTATGACCCAAACAGATATTTTGCTTAACTGTGGCTTTTGGATTTAACCTATGTCCACATACTGTTTTATAAGGCTTTTATTAGTGCTTTTGGATAGCACCTTTGGTTAACCTGTTCTACAGCTAATCCCTAAATAACCTTCACATGCTCCATGTAGAACCCTATAATATGTAGAGCTGTTTATTTTTAATTTCCACAACAAAAGGATGTGTATCTGATTGTCCAAAATATTCCAAAATAGTTTGACTCCATACTTTACTCAAAGGGTTCAAGATAGAACCTTTAAGGCTTGTTCTAGATATAATAATGCAGAACCCCTTTTTGAGGGCAGTACAGTATATACTGTTTGTCTTCCTCTGGAACTCTAGACTTGAGAGTGACCTAGGGGATGTTGCGGGATACTTGGGGAGAGGGGGGTGACACCGGAGGCTGGGGATGGGAAGAGGCGGAGGGGGTGCTGACCTGAGTTGGAGAGGTCACGCTGATGTTTGGATTAGAGGCCTCGTCAAACAGGTTGAGGATGTTCTCCGTCTTCATCTCCATGGACGGAGTGACTTTAGGTGGCGGGGGCAGGGCAGGCCTCAGCTGCAGAGACATAGGTGCATTCAATTCAATTCCGTTCGATTCAATTCAATTTTATTCATATAGCACCAAAACAATAAAATGGTCTGAAGGTGCTTTACAGAGCAAAGTACCTGGACCCCCACACAGGGTCCCCAGTACCTGGACACACAAAGATGAATGAATGTTCAGTCTGAGGTAAACATTTCTTCCTCAGCAGGAACCCCTGGACGTACCTTAGATGGAGACTTGGGTATGGGAGGAGGTCCGCCGACGCTCAGGGTGTGATTGGCCCCGTCTGGCCCACTGTACATGGGGCACAGGGAGACAGAAGGGAGGGGGTTGGGATTGGGGACATTAGCTGGATATTCAAGTTGACCCTAACAAACAGTGACCT
>NC_137924.1:31097533-31100033 GCF_963457725.1 Sprattus sprattus
CTAGAATGAACACGCCTTGAGTGTGACGTTTCTTCTCTTACCTTCTCCTGTGCTCGCGTTAATTTTTTCTGCACATTACTGGCGACTTTCCCCGCAGTGAGTCCTTTGCCCAATTCAGCCATTTTGTCTTCCTTTTCGATTAACGTGCCGTTCACAGAGAATCGTACATCTGTGAAGGAGGCAGGGGAAATATGCCACTGTGATCAGTTAGTAATTTTGACACACTGGAACAAGATCGCGTATTTTTCGAAGGATATGTAATGACACAGACGTACCTGTTCAATGGGGATGCAGAACTCGCCCTCCTCCAGCGGCGCAGATGCGCGTTGACAGCCCAAAGACCCTCTTAAAGGAACAGCATCCATATCAATCCAGCGAAAGAAACAGAGCAGGGCATAGCCTAACTTACACGCAGGCATAGTCATTCTCCAGTACCAGACCGTTATAATATTTCACAGCACCCTCAAAACTACACATTGTCCTTGCTGTTCATCTTACTTGCCCGGTTCTTGCTTTTGACTGTATTAGCTTCCCGTACACCAAAATAAAAGTAGCCTAACGTATGTAACATCCATTGTAGCCTACAACGAAATATTTGTTTCGAATCCTTTCTTCTAACAAATGAGGCGGCCTACAAATACTTCCAGCTCACTTTCTTAAGAATAAACTGTACTGCTTTAACATCACCACTAGGGGACAGTGTCATCCCAGTTGCACTGCCAATGAGAAACCGGGGAGATACTGTACACGATGTTCTGTTTCATGGCATTGGGAGAAAAATAATGTCTTATCAGAACAGAAAAATGTTTTCACTTTATCTTTATCTTTGAAAGTAGCATATTACTTTTGCCTGTAGGTGTGTGTGCGTGGGAGAGAGAGACAGCGAGAGAGAATGAGTGTGTGTGTGTGGGGGGGGGGGTTAGTGTGTGTGTGTGTGTGTGTGTGTGTGTGTGTGTGTGTGTGTGTGCCATTTATCCAGACAGATACTGTTTTGAAGACGGGGCGGTGCATCACAGCATCTCACCGATGTATGCTGGTGGGAGAGCACCACCACCACCACCCATCCAAAGAGACATGAGACATGATACATGAGACATGAGACATGATACATGAGACATGATACATGATACATGATACATGATACATGAGACATGAGACATGAGACATGAGACATGAGATAGCTCACAAAACAGGCCTACAACCAAAACCCTGAGGCCAGGAAACTCTTTCAAAATCACAGAGAATCTGTGAAGAAGAAAAGTAAATTCATTAGACGTAGCTATTTTCAGTCATCCAAATGTATGGAACAATGAGTGTTTGGAAACAATCTTCTTGGAACCCTTTTGGGAACCTTTGAATAATTAGCGTTACAGTAGTTTTAAGGTGCCCTTTTGGCAAGAGAAGGTTCTTTGTGGACTGTTTAAGGACTCTGGAATATTAAAAGTGAGTTAGAAGCCTCAAGTTAAGTTTAAGCACAAAATCCCTCAATGAAAAAGGGCGTCTAAATATATCCATTGAGAGCTATTTTATGAGAGCAAGGATTCTAAATAGAACCTTAAAATGGCAAGCCAATTTAGGAAGTCTGGATTACAAGAATGAATGAATTGTTCCTAGATACAAACAAATGATTCCTCATTCATAAGGCAGATGAGATAAATCATTTTCTTCTCTGGTCGGACATTGTTAAGGTATCGCAACCCACTAAGTTTTTCTGTTCATTCTTATCTGAACACATGTTGCTGGTGGTTTTATTTCTAGATGTGCGTTTCAGCACTAGACAGCACCAGCGCTCAGAGCCCGAGTCTATGGGACGGTGAGCCGAGCCAGGGCTTCGGTTCCCTCGTTTGGACCTTTCCTTCACCGCGTTGACATGGCCAGGTTCTGACCCGGGTATTAACCTGATGATTACGTAAGTCACCTGGGGTCACAAAATCCTCAACAATGTGCCCCATTCCCATTTTCAGGGGCTAATACATCATCATTTCCTGATTGCGACGGATATGTCCTACTGTAGTTGTTGTTTTAGAATAATGTCTTTTGTTTAGGTGCCCAAGCGATGATCACAACATGAAGGCTAATCGACTTGAATATCCTCCACCTCCTCCCCCTCCACCTCCTCCTCGCTACAACCATTGCACTTGGCGTTCTCCCGTCGCCCTTTTCTCTCTGAGAATGGTTTGGTCCAAGGCAAGCGCTGGAGCTCTCAATAGCGTCTTATTGGCACCGTGGAAAACAATGCTCTCAAAACAAGAAATGGCATGTGATGTTCAGCTGTCTTAAACGAGGGAATTGACCTGAACATTAGGGAAACACTGATAGCGCGTTGGTGATATGTTTTGTCGTTCGAATCTGTTGTTGATAGACAGTTATTTTGCGTGGTCCTCCTTTGGTTAAGTGAGGTGAACAACAAGTGACGCTTTAGTACGGTACATGGATCGTTGCTCTGCAATGGTTCGGCATTCGACGTTAAGGACCATGAATTAGTTCTGGTGAATTATTG
>NC_137924.1:31105033-31110033 GCF_963457725.1 Sprattus sprattus
TCCAGCCCAGCAGCCAGTGAATCTCCCTGCAGAGGCTCCAGACCCACCCAGATGCAGACAGGGAACAAACCCAGTCTGTAAACACCACTGTCCAGGTCAGAGAGGCAGTTCAGCAAACATACGTAAAAACATGAATATAAAATAAAATGAAAATAAAGGTTAAGGTGAAGGTCGGGTATTTAGCAGATGCTTTTATCCAAAGCGTCATATTGATGAAGTGTGTTTATCCTGCTGTTTTTGCAAACAGGGGATTTCTGTGCATACTGGGCTCTGCTTAACATCGTCAGTAGGGGACACTTTGAATGTGAGACAAGGATATCGGTTTGGATGTGGGCAGTAGGGTATGATGGTTGAGACATGGATATCTGTATGGATGTGGGCAGTAGGGTATGATGGTTGAGACATGGATATCTGTATGGATGTGGGCCTCGTTTCCCGATAACGACGTATTTTAATGGTCTACGTGGATTTTGGTGACATAGTAGACTCAGTAACACTTTCTATTTACGAACGTTTCCCGAACATCATCTTAAAGTCAGGTGCACGAGCTCAACGTGCACGAGTTCTTAAGTATCTCTTAGGGTGGAGCTGTCCATCACAGTGGTTCTGAAAGTAAAGCAGTCGATGTCAGACGAGTCGATTTTCTCACTTGTGTATACATGGGTTTCTCGGCTACGTCATCACTTGTTGCGTGCGCAATCTCACGGTAGAAAGAAGCAAGACAACGTTGAAGTGGATGAGAAAGCAGTGGAGGAAGGCAACATGACAGGGAGTTGTTGTGTGGTGAACTGCTCTAACATAGTTGGTAAGATGTTCAGTATACCTAGGAGGAAGCATCCGTTTGCCAGGAAAAATAAAATATCAAATCAAATCAAATATAGAAAAAGGCTCAACAATGTACAAGGTTACGTTTGGGAATATGTTGAGGGTGTGTGCAAGCATTCATGGCAACAGAAAAGGGAACGGTAGGCTAAATAAGTAATAAACAATACATTTACACTGGGCTTTCTGTATTCATTTTTATTAGGGTAGATGGCTTTCTGCCGCGGATTTGCGTGCGCAGCCTTCAATGTTTGTATACAAGAAACCCATGTATAGGCTCATGAATGAAGTTCCAATATAACAAGTGTCGACATAAGAACAATACCTCAATAAATATATATAGGCTAGCGGGTGCCACCCTCTTGATTGATTTCCAGCCCGGCTCAATGACATGTCAATTTCCTAATATTGCAGCCTAACTACACAGTCAGAAAAGCCATCTCCTTAGTTCAATAAAATTATTTTGTATAATCTTTATTTTCAAATACTCAATATTCTTTATTTCTATTTTGATGGGAATAGGCAGGTGAAACAATGACATTCTCATGATGTGCTAAACACAGAAACATCGTTTGGATTTCTTCTATAATAGGCCGAACGACGCCCCTGGTGGATTGCATCGCTAAGTGTGAAGTTACTACTGGTCCTGACCACACGTAGAATTCTTCTCAACGAAAGATAAACTTAAGCTAAGTGCGGCGTCGGGAAACCGCTCTGCAACGTAGGATCCCTCTTACGACCGATTTCAAGTCCTTTTTAGCGTTCGGGAAACGAGGCCGTGGGCAGTAGGGTATGATAAGAGGAGACCATGCTGGTTGAAAGTGTCAGGACTGTTTCATGTATTAAAGACTGACCAGCTGTCAGTCTTAGTGGATGTGATGAAAGTGTCATGACAGTGGGTTTGTGTGTGTGTATGTGTGTGTGTGTGTTTGTGTGTGTATGTTTGTGTGTGTGTGTGCGTGTGTGTGTGCGTGTGCTTGTCTGTGCATGGGTGTATGTGTGATATTGTAGCTGTGTGTGGAATTGTGTATTTCTGTGTATGTCCCTACATGTATCTCTATATCTGCAGTCTCTACTGCATATGTGTTTGTATGTGCGTGTTTTTTATATGAGTTTGTGTGAATGTGCGTGTGTCTCTGTGTCTGAGTGCTTGCATGTGTGTGTGTGCGCGCCCCTGCATATGTGTGTGTGTGCGTATGTGTGAGACCTGACTCATCTGAGTGTAACACCCCCCTCGCAGTCACAGATGTCTGCGGCACATGGCGGCAGAGGGATGACGCAGAAGCTCCCTTCGGATCTGGTTCTGATCGGGCACTAATTGGCCTTGAAAAGGCCTTGATCTGGTAGTAATGTTATGTACCAAAGTTTTTATGTTATGTAGTAGTACTTACTTATTGTGTGTGTATGTTTGTGTTTTTATGTTTTTATGTTTACTGTATGCACCTATGCACCAGAACAAATTTCAAGTAGGCGCATACCTACGTGACAATAAATCTGTTTCTGATTTCTAAATGGCCTGAAATGGCCCCGAAATATGCCACTTATATGGCCCTGATTAAGCAGTGATATGGTCCTGATTTAGCACTGATATGGCCCTGATTTAGCACTGATATGGCTCAGATTTAGCTCTCATATGTCCCTGATTTAGCACTGATATGGCTCTGATTTAGCTCTGATATGGCTCTGATTTAGCACTGATATGGCTCTGATTTAGTACTGATATGTTTTAACGGTCACGAGCCGGATTCAGTCACACATGTCTGCGGTGGAAGTACACTGACGCGGCAGACGCTGGCGACCCAGCTGCCTGGACGCTATAAGACTCTGGATGCGGCTCCCTGATCTGGATCAGTGCGGTGGTGGTGTCAGGACCGGATCTGTTTCACAGTCAGCTTCCGTTCCAGAACAGGGCCAATCTAATGCTGCAGGCTCGGCCAAAACACACCCCTCCCCCTCAATGCTGCGTTTCATACTAGCTTCACACCTCCAGACGACACATGGTCCTTCTGTTCATTTTCCCTGAATAAATTATGGTTGGCTGTCTGCCACAAACACACACATACACACATATACACACACACACACGCACACACACACACACACACACACACACACACACACACACACACACACACACACACACACACACAGACAAAGTGTGTTTTGGAAAAACTTCCTGGAAGTCCTTAAGTGGTGCTATTTATGAAGCAGAAGCACTGAAATGTTTCCCTACCAAACACACAAGGACAACAGCAACACGGGAATCAATTACATATCTATTCAACTCTTCACCACAGTTTAGCCCCTGGTCCACTGATGCAGACAGAGAGATCTCTGACTAGGACACCAGTACTGAGCTTGAGCCGATTGTGCACTACGGTTGTGAACTAAGACTGTGCACTTTGTTGCTAGGCGTATCCTAGGTGATTACTTTTCTGTGAGACTCTTCCATTTTTGTAATAATACAGTAGAATATTTCCCACCTAAATGTATGGCAAATTCCCCTTTGGTTGCCTCTAGTTATATATACTGTATATATATATATATATATATATATATATATATATATATATATATATATATATACACACACACACACACACACCATATATATATTGTAATATAATCATATTTAATAAGTGACTAGCTTGGTGAGACTACTTCATGTGTGTAATGACATACTTCATAATTGTGTTGCAGGCTGAAATATTACAGTATAAAATATAGAGCAGAGGCTTTGCATCATTGGACCTTAACTGGCCCTCAGTACAGTACATCTGTTCATTTAATTCATTAATTCACTCCAACAGCATCTTTGAACCAAAGGGTGTCTATCATAAATACCACCATCATGTCAACACTGCTAATTAGTTTGTATTGTGATAGCTTGCATGTTATTTTACTCAATCATAGCTAACAGGGAATATTTGCATAAACCACCTTGTGTACCGCAATGTTTCTTAGATTACATACATTATACCCACAGGCAAACACACATACTGACACATATTACAAACCAAACCACAAATAGGCATGCAAACGCACACACACACACACACACACACACACACACACACACACACACACACACACACACACACACACACACACACACACACACAC
Organism: Sprattus sprattus; assembly: GCF_963457725.1. Classification (NCBI taxonomy): domain Eukaryota; kingdom Metazoa; phylum Chordata; class Actinopteri; order Clupeiformes; family Clupeidae; genus Sprattus; species Sprattus sprattus. Next base: position 31,108,979 of record NC_137924.1, read on the forward strand.
ACACACACACACACACACACACACAACAGTATTGCTGAGTCCTCTTGCCTATGTAGCTGTCCTTGGCCGAGAGACTTGGGATAATCTGGAGAAAGCCTCTTTAGGTATCTGTCATCTTGACCGAGCGCTGACCAGGGATTTTAGAGGGTTGGGATCCGGTTAGTGGACCGGCAGAATCCAGCTGTGTCAACAGTCCCTCAAATGCCATCCTGCCTGTCATAGTCAGCAGGGAGATACCAGCCCATAATAATACCAGCCCATTCAAAATACTACGCATTATGAAATATATTTGTATTCGTATGTTATCAGCATATGACTCTATGCTACAAATATATTCACACACATCAACACCTCTTTACATGGCAGTATGTGGCGCAAGGTGGTGAGAGGGAGGGTGTTTGTCAGTAAGATGCAGACTCTGATCGGTATCTGGGCTTGGTTTTAATGCGGTGTCTCCTGGATCCATGCCAGGGACACACACACACACACACAGGCACACACAGGCACACACACACACACACAAAGGCACACATACACACACACACACACTTGGTTTTAATGCAGTGTCTCATGGATCCATGCCATGCCAGATCTGATTCTCCCAGTGTCTGCTGACACCTGGGTTGATTGGGCTTGGTGTGTTCTGGGATCTCTGTGTGGACTGACTGGGTCCACATTAAGTCGCTTCGATGCGTGTAGGTTTCCTCCTGATGTCCTGTTTGTCCTTTGCATGGCTTGAACCCTATAAGCACTTGAAGTGGCAGGAAGTGGCTAACAGAAAGGCTGCTTTAGCTTTAGCTTCAAACGCACTGGGCTTAATGAGAGCGCACGTAGCAGTGTCTACCATATGGTCGATAGGACAGGTGATAATGAGAGAGCTATGCTGAAGCACAAAACATTTATTAAATGTATTTAATTAAACAAGAGTTATTGTCTTAGGGTGTGTTAATGTTCTCCTTTGTGGTGAATGTAGGCCATGTAGGTAAAAAATAAGTTTTATTAAAAGCAATGCTGCAGTCTTAGTGGTGTGGATTTTCATTTAGTATTTGGGGATT
>NC_137924.1:31112533-31117533 GCF_963457725.1 Sprattus sprattus
TTCTGGAACAGAGCCAATCAAACGAACCCTCTCAGTGTAGTGAAAGTCCTACAGTCGTACACCAGCTGGTTGTCCACTATCTCAGGAATTGGAGTTGGATGCGGTTAATAAAGACAACGGGGCGCTGTTCAGTTTGGTTAGCGAGTGGCGTAAGCTAATTAATCCCACTGTAATGAACATTTAATCCCCCTTTATTAAAACCTACAACCGAGACGCAGGAAGAGCAACACCTGTGCTGGTCAGCTGGAGCAACCGGAATCTGGTCCCTGGAGATAAAGACACGCAAGACTACCAGCTCCCAGGGAGTGCCATTTAAACTCAGACGCAGTGTGTGTGTGTGTGTGTGTGTGTGTGTGTGTGTGTGTGTGTGTGTGTGTGTGTGTGTGCCATTTAAACTCAGACGCAGTCTTTTCTTCCCCTTCCCTGTCATTTCCTTCTCTTTTCTTGTCTCTTCTTTTCTTTTCTTGTATTATGTTGTCTGGGTCTTTTTCTTGTATTATGTTGTCTGGGTAATTACAGATGATGGTCCTTCCTCCATGACAATGGTGTGTGTGTGTGTTTGTTTGTGTCTGTGTGTGTGTGTGTGTGTGTGTGTGTGTGTGTGTGTGTATTTCCTGCGACATTCTTTCTAGTCGCTGTAGCATTGATCGATTAAGGAACAGCAGTAATGAGAAATATAAGAATGAATGGAGTTTGAGCAGCACTAGTTTGAGAAATATGCGTATCCTCCCCCCCAGAAAATGTATTTCTGCACATGGCAATGCCATATTTTTGCCCTCTCTGTCTCTCCCTCCCTCTCTCGCTCTCCTCGTATATCTCATACTCTTGCCTTCCTGTGTGTGAGGTCTGGCAGCGGGAGGGCGGCTAGGGGTGTGTTGACCTCACATACAGTTGAACTCTTGCATGGAGTGGGAGTGTGAGAGATGAACCCTGGGGGGGAGTGTGTGTGTGTGCGTGTGTGTGTGTGTGTGCGTGTGTGTGTGTGTGTGTGTGTGTGTGTGTGTGTGTGTGTGTGTGTGTGTGTGTGAGAGAGATGAACCCTGGGGCGGGGTGGGAGAACATCTCCTATTGATCTTCAGCAGAGGTTTGTGGGAGGTGTGGTGTGGTGTGTGTGTAGGGGTATGAAGTTTTGTTTGTGTGAGTGTGTGTGTGTGTATGTGTGTGTGTAAGATAGAGAGATTGCAAGTGAGATGGAGAATAAGAAAGCCTCCCCCAGGTCGTCTTTCGGCTGAAACAGACTCTAATCTATGCCCTCCTCTCATCTCATCTCTTCTCCCCTCTCCTCCCCTCTTCTCTCCTCTTTTCCCCTCTCCTCCCCCTCTTCTCCCCTATCCCCTCTTCTCTCCTCTTCTCTCCTCTCCTCTTCTCTCCTCTTCTCCCCTCCCCTCTCCTCCCCTCCCCTCTCCTCTTCACTCCTCTTCTCTCCTCTTCTCTCCTCTTCTCCCCTCTCCTCTCCTTTTTCCATTCACTGTTTACTTTTTCAAAACAGCTCACACACAGCCCTTAACTGAAGCTGAAATGACCAAAACACTATATGATGGTTGCAGAATGACACTACCTTCTCAAAAATGTATCACACACCCATCAAATCCAAACAATTCCTTCAAAACCTACAATTTGTGCTCAATTGAAAATGTATGTTTTCTCATTTATTTAACAATGGATAGCAAAACTCAAAATACAGCTTTCAATATCAACCTATGAAAGCATCACTTCAACTTTTGTGCAACACCCTCCCAGTATTGACTACTGTATTTTACCACTGACAACGTACTACAATTTGGGTTTTGTACTGAGCACTCTTGCTGAAGGAATACTGTCAGAAAGTATTCGAAACCTGAACATTTGTATACAGTAAAATTTAGATTTTTGTATTGCTAAACACTATACATGATGATATATATGACTACGTAACATTTGTTCTACTGTTTTTTACAGTATTGCAGTCCTTTTTCCACAATACATGTATATTCTGTACGTCAAAATGAGGTCAACTCTGTTCTGCAGTGAACAATCTCCCCCTGCCACCAGTTTGGGCCAGTGTGTTGATTCTGTAAAAATAGTGCAATAGGCTGTAAATACTGTAAATTTACGTAAAGTATTCAGAATTCGACCGTATATGTTGTAAAAAACTTTAGTGAAACTACAGTATACATTGTATTGTGACAACATACTTTACAAAAGTATAGAAATTGTTGTTGCCAAGAGTGCAAATACAGTGAAACACAATACATTATATTGACTGTGAAGGCCAGCAAAGTGTCATTGTCATTGCTGAACGTACAAACAATTGATGCCACAGTATGACAGCTCAGGTTTGAAAGAACCCTTTGGCCAGCCTCTCTCATGGTGGTCATGATTCACTATAGATCAATGACTCTTGCCCTAATTTCATTTGAGCATCTTACACGAATGCCACATCCCCTGACAGGGGCCCCTCTACCTCTACCACAACCTCTTCCTTGTCCTCATCCTGGTGGCCTATTCGTTACATGCTTACTGTAGTATCAACTTCGATCTATTGACCCTTTTTTAGAGGTTGAGAACTGCTTGATTAGTTTTGCACAGAGAGTTCACACAGGTGCTGACGATATTTAGAATATAGAGAGCAGTGCCAGTTGGCTGCTACTAAGTGTCTGCAATGTGTTGACACTGTTATTCAATTAGGTTTTGTGTCTTTCTCTGAGAAGTGTGTAAACTGTTTTGAAAAGTGTGTTAAAACTCAAAGAAATTTGTGTGAAAGCAATGAGAAATGGTTAACCCATTCGCCAGAGAAGACTCTTGCTGTGCAAAGAAGATGTGAGCATTAGATGAAGTTGACCCATGATTCGCTAAATGCCTGAAAACGATTGGGAAAAACTGTAATTAGGTTTTGTGTCTTTCTCTGAGAAGTGTGTAAACTGTTTTGAAAAGTGTGTTAAAACTCAAAGAAATTTGTGTGAAAGCAATGAGAAATGGTTAACCCATTCGCCAGAGAAGACTCTTGCTGTGCAAAGAAGATGTGAGCATTAGATGAAGTTGACCCATGATTCGCTAAATGCCTGAAAACGATTGGGAAAAACTGTAATTAGGTTTTGTGTCTTTCTCTGAGAAGTGTGTAAACTGTTTTGAAAAGTGTGTTAAAACTCAAAGAAATTTGTGTGAAAGCAATGAGAAATGGTTAACCCATTCGCCAGAGAAGACTCTTGCTGTGCAAAGAAGATGTGAGCATTAGATGAAGTTGACCCATGATTCGCTAAATGCCTGAAAACGATTGGGAAAAACTGTAATTAGGTTTTGTGTCTTTCTCTGAGAAGTGTGTAAACTGTTTTGAAAAGTGTGTTAAAACTCAAAGAAATTTGTGTGAAAGCAATGAGAAATGGTTAACCCATTCGCCAGATAAGACTCTTGCTGTGCAAAGAAGATGTGAGCATTAGATGAAGTTGACCCATGAATTGCTAAATGCCTGAAAACGATTGGGAAAAACTGTAAGCCAAGGTGCCAGTTAGGAAGGGAGGTGCTCTTTGAAGAGTTGGGTCTTCAAGAGCTTCTTAAAGGTAGAGAGGGACACTCCTGCTCTGGTAGTGCTAGGCAGGTCGTTCCACCAACGTGGAACTACAACTGAGAATAGTCTGGATTGCCTTGCTTGCACCGGGGGCAGTGCCAGACGACGCTCACTGGATGAGCGCAGCGTCCTGGGTGTAACATTTGCCCTTACAAGAGCATTTAGGTAGGTGGGAGCAGACCCAGTAAGCACTTTGTAGGCCAGCATAAGTGACTTGAATTTGATGCGAGCAGCTACCGGCAGCCAGTGGAGCTCAGTGAGTAGCGGGGTGACATGTGCCCTCTTTGGTTGGTTGAACACCAGGCGCGCCGCCGTGTTCTGGATCATCTGTAGTGGTTTTACCACGCATGCCGGCAGGCCCGTTAGGAGGGCGTTGCAGTAGTCGAGGCGGGAACTCACCAAGGTTTGCACCAGCAGCTGGGTGGCATACTGGGTTAGGTACGGCCTGATTTTGCGGATGTTGTATAGCGCAAAGCGGCATGACCTCGCGACAGAGGCAATGTGGGCTGTGAAGGTTAGTTGGTCGTCAATAATGACCCCGAGGTTTCTTGCTGTTTTGGATGGAGCCAGAGATAAAGAGTCAGTCACTTAACAAACACTGCAGAGTGAACTTAACACACACCGTCAGAGTGAACTTAACACACACCGTCAGAGTGAACTTAATACACACCATCAGACTCTTGACACACACCGTCAGACTGGACTTACCACACACCATCAGACTCTTAACACACACCGTCAGAGTGAACTTACCACACACCATCAGACTCTTAACACACACCGTCAGAGTGAACTTACCACACACCATCAGACTCTTAACACACACCGTCAGAGTGAACTTACCACACACCATCAGACTCTTAACACACACCGTCAGACTGGACTTAGCACACACCATCAGACTCTTAACACACATCATCAGAGTGAAATCTTCATTGTCACTGACAGGGGGAAACCTGTTTCCAAGGTGACAAATGGTTGGTGACTGGAGTATTTATCACTCAGAGGCAAGTATATTACACAAAAATTGAATCAGTGAACAAATCAATCAGGAAGTCAGTCATATCTGACATTCATGATTGAAAACTGATTCCTTGTTGTCAGGCACCACCGCATCTTCTGTCATGTCAGCTGTCCTCTGGGTTTGGCCTGTTTGCGTTTCTTCTCTCTCTCTCTGACTCGCGTTCACTCTTTTACACTTTCTCTCTCTCTCTCTCTCTCTGTTTCACTGTCATTCTCTCACTCTTTCTTTCATTCTTTTTCACTCATTCTCTCTCTCCCTCCATCTATCTCTCATTCTATCTTTCTTTCTCTCTCTCTCTCTCTTTCAACATTGATCTGCTGACAGGGCTGTGAGTTGACAAATGAAACAAGGCGTGGTGGCCGCCAGACTCTGAAGAAGCGTTGACCCTGCTCATCGATCGCTGAGTGTGTGTGACTGCATGTGTGTGTATGT
>NC_137924.1:31125033-31127533 GCF_963457725.1 Sprattus sprattus
CCAAATATGATAGAGAGAGAAGCTTCATGCTCAGAGAAATTAAGTTGGTCATCAATCTGAACACCCAAGTTTCGTGCAGTTTTATTTGGGGTCAATGAAGATGAACGAAGTTGTATGTTAATATTTTGTATTCATATTTATTAATATTTTTAGGTGGGATAGCCAGATTGGCCGGGAAGCTCAGGAGCTCAGTTTTCAAAAGTTTGAGCTGAACGTGGAGGAGGACAGCTGAGTATCATCCGTAACAGTGATAGGAGAACTCCTTGGGAATGGATAATCTCACCTGAGGAAGTGGTGTAAATAGAAAATAGGAGAGATCCAAGTACCGATCCCTGAGGTACACCAGTGGTCTTGACACCTGTCCCTCCCAAGACACACTGAATAAACATCCTCTAGTTCAGATGCAGAGAGGAGGCTGTCATGGTTCACTGTGTCAAAGGCTGCTGACAAGTTTAGTTAAATCAGAACTTATGACTGAGCAGAGGCTTTTGCCACTATCAATCCTTCAGTCACAGATAAAAGAGCACAATCAGCAGAATGACCACTCTTAAAACAATCCTTCAGTCACAGATAAAAGAGCACATTCAGCAGAATGACCACTCTTAAAACCAGACTGCTTAGGGTCTTCTGAGAGAGGAAATCAGAAAAAGGAAGAATGGAGACATGTCTATAATTCTTCACATTAGATTTCTTAAGCAAAGGAGTAACCCAAGCCTGTTTAAATCATGTCAGATTTGCAGCAGATAGGGAGGTAACTGGTGGTGGAAGTGAAGGGTTAAGGAGATTCTAGAAAGTAGACTTTACATTGACATTATCCAAATTGACGTACAAAGGAGAAAACAATCAAGCTACAAGCAATAGAGACCAATAAATACTACTTTACATAAGGAATAAAGAGTGCAGGAATGTTACTACTGTAAAAGCGAGTTAAGTAGATAACATTAGAGGAAAGATAACTAGAGGTAGAGGAAGGAAAAGGAAGGGAGAGGAGGTGCAAGGAAAGGAGGTGCTCTCTGAAGAGTTGGGTCTTTAAGAGCTTCTTGAAGGTTGAAAGTTGAAAATAGTTTCCTACTGCCGGTGGCGTTGTCTACCTTTTCTTGGTAGAATACCCTTTTGGCAGCTTTGACTGTGGAAGACAAGGCGGATACCGGAGACTGATAGTTACCGAGACCATTTTCTGTCAGCAGCTGTGTGTGTGTGTGTGTGTGTGTGTGTGTGTGTGTGTGTGTGTGTGTGTGTGTGTGTGTGTGTGTGTGTGTGTGTGTGTGTGGAGGAGAACTCATTGCCTGAGAGACCTCTGAGGTTATGATGAAGCGAAGCAGCAGGAGGAGAAATAGAAGGATGTTCCAGGAGACGCACAGGAAGTCTAATGGAGAAATGCTCAGAGGCGGTGTGTGTGTGTGTGTGTGTGTGTGTGTGTGTGTGTGTGTGTGTGTGTGTGTGTGTGTCTGTGTGCGTGCGTGTAAAGGAGTGACTATTAGCTTTTCTGTAGTGTTGTTGAGCAACGGAATGAGATCTAGATCCTTACTGGCCTTATGAGTAGGAGGGCTGCGAAGTGCAAACACGTCTGAGATTACACAAGTTAAGTAGGGACAGGTAGTCTACTGAATCGGAATTGTCCAAATGAATATTCAAATCACCAAGGATTAGTAATGGACAATTATCCATAAGATGTGCAGACATCAGAATGTCCGCATCCACAAAGCTGCCAAGTTGTCAAGTCCCAGTGGCTTGACCAACTTACCTCATAATCTGCCTTCAGTTTTCTTCAAATGTATTCATAACAATGTTGTATTGAGATATATTCCGATAAAGCCCAGGGGCCGTATTCACAAAGCCTTTTATCTTACCACTAGGAGTGCTCCTAACTCGCGCTAAAACCTTTTACGTAGGAGTAATTTATTAAAAGTGATTCACAACGGCTCTGAGACCTACTCATACTAAGGATAATACCAACTCCTAAGCTTAAGATAAAAACTCCGTTGCTATGGATGATGTCGCTTCTCATGCACGAGTTTAGAAGGGGTGAGGACGGTGATTGGTTGTTGACAGGCTCTCTCATTAAAAACTCACTCGTGACGTCTCTCTAACAATCCCACTATATCGACTGAAAATAAGAGAATAACCTAGGCTTCAAATTAAGTCATAATAAATAGTTATGGACAGTGCAGTTAGCAGAATGCACACGCATGATGACAAGTGTGTGCATCCAACGGGAATGACACTTAGCACGTTAAGAGAAATATAAAGCGATCAATATAAAATATGGCAATTGCATGTAATCAAGGTAGTAATAATTAAAGCACCCAGCAAACTGTTAGGATATTATATTTCCAGCCCTTGACCACTTCAAATATCAGCACATACGGCCCTTCAAGCCCTCCAATCTTAATTGATCAAAGCGAAACGAACGTGAACCGTAGCCTAGGCGAAAGCCTACTGGTCCCAGGACCAATAGCCACTGTCACCCCAGCTGCATCCAGCTGGTAAGTTCTCAAAA
>NC_137924.1:31135033-31140033 GCF_963457725.1 Sprattus sprattus
TCCTGTTTCAGTGTCAGTACCAGATCTGTTCCAGTGTCAGTACCAGTCCTGTTTCAGTGTCAGTACCAGTCCTGTTTCAGTGTCAGTACCAGTCCTGTTTCAGTGTCAGTACCAGATCTGTTCCAGTGTCAGTATCAGATCTGTCCAAGTGTCAGTACCAGTCCTGTTTCAGTGCCAGTACCACTTCTGTTTCAGTGTCAGTACCAGTCCTGTTTCAGTGTCAGTACCAGTCCTGTTTCAGTGTCAGTACCAGTCCTGTTTCAGTGTCAGTACCAGTCCTGTTTCAGTGTCAGTACCAGTCCTGTTTCAGTGTCAGTACCAGTCCTGTTTCAGTGTCAGTACCAGATCTGTTTCACGGTCAGAACCAGATCTGTTTCAGTGTCAGTACCACTTCTGTTTCAGTGTCAGTACCAGATCTGTTCCAGGTTCATGACCAGATTTGTGTCAGGGTCACCTCCGACCCACAGCTCTAATCAGTGTAACCTCACACTATGTGCTTGGCCCCAGGTGTGTGTGTGTGTGTGTGTGTGTGTGTGTGTGTGTGTGTGTGTGTGTGTGTGTGTGTGTGTGTGTGTGTGTGTGTGTGCTTGGCCCCAGGCGCTAAGCTAAGCCCTCCCATAGCAAAGGGGCTAAGGAGGGAGTATTAGCCACAGGCTAATGCTGGGGAGTGTTCACAGTGTAATATTTTCTACTGGTTTAGTGCAGTGTTTTAGGTATTATTAGCCATGATCTGGTGCGAGTGAGCACAGATTGGGGGCTAACCTCATTAGTAAGCAAAAGCATGGTGTCTGTCTGTCAACACTGGAGTGGAAATCAAGCTGGAGATGTTACTGACCTGCCAAAGCGTGACCACACATGGTGTGTTTGTCACACAAGGTGCCAAACTAGCCAAGCTTACAGTCATTTTATATCACTTACTGCTAAAATCACCAACTTGTCTTAAGAACAATGATAATCAGAAGAGTGGTATTTATTATGACTTGTTACAATGCACCGATATATTCACATGTTTTTGTCATGGGGAAGAATCTCATGAATTTCATGTAAACATTGCTGTCATTGGCTGCCATACAGTGCCACTTGAAAGTATGTGAACCCCTTGAGCACTTACGAGTTTTCTGTTGTTTTACTATGATTTTTCATTTTTTTATCACCAATTTTCCATAGATGAAATGTCAGGTTTATGTTTATCATTTGCATGTACTTGTTTAGAGGAAATTGTTTGAGTAGCCGAAAAACTACATGAAACATGGAATTAGTCCATTTCAAAAGTAAGTGAACCCCCAGCTGAATTGATAAAGTCAAGCAGGTAACAGATTCAGTTTAACTTATTTGGGTGATTAATTAGTCAATTGAGCAAACCGATCATCTGAGACATCCTTAGGGAAAGGTTTGGGCAACACAGATTAAAAGAGAAAGGAAACCAACCAAACTACTGTAGTGCCAAGGTGTACCCACACAGATCAACAATGCCGAAAGGAAACGAGATATCCGAGAACATCAGGAAGAAGGTTCTGACAGCCCATCAGTCTTGGGAAAGCTATAAGACCATCTCCAAAAGATTCCAGCTCCATCCATCCATCCAAGACAAATCATTTTGAAATGGAGGGCATTCAACATGACCGCATCTCTGCCTAGAAGTGGACGCCCATCAAGACCATCACCAAGAAGCACCAGAAGAAGAATAAATCAGGTAAAAGTCAACCCACACATCACCTCTAAAGAGTTTCGGACCTCTCTGGCAGCATCTGGGGTAGATGTACATGGGTCTACAATCAGATGAAAATTGTTGGTTTTGATTGTGACAAAATAATTCTATCTCGGACTCATCTGTCCAAAGAAGGGACTTCCAGAGGGCCTTTGGATTATCCAAGTGCTCTCGCGCAAAGTTGAAACGGGCAGTTTTGTTCTTTCTTGAGAGCAGAGGCTTCCTTCTAGCAACCCGATCATGAATGTCATGTCTATTCAATTTTCGTCTGATTGTAGACCCATGTACATTTACCCCAGATGCTGCCAGAGAGGTCTGAAACTCTTTAGAGGTGATGTGTGGGTTGACTTTTACCTGATTTATTCTTCTTCTGGTGCTTCTTGGTGATGGTCTTGATGGGCGTCCACTTCTAGGCAGAGATGCGGTCATGTTGAATGCTCTCCATTCCTAAATTATTTGTCTTGGATGGATGGATGGAGCTGGAATCTTTTGGAGATGGTCTTATAGCTTTCCCAAGACTGATGGGCTGTCAGAACCTTCTTCCTGATGTTCTCGGATATCTCGTTTCCTTTCGGCATTGTTGATCTGTGTGGGTACACCTTGGCACTACAGTAGTTTGGTTGGTTTCCTCTCTCTTTTAATCTGTGTTGCCCAAACCTTTCCCTAAGGATGTCTCAGATGATCGGTTTGCTTAATTGACTAATTAAGCACCCAAATAAGTTTCACTGAATCTGTTACCTGCTTGACTTTTCCAATTCAGCTGGGGGTTCACTTACTTTTGAAATGGACTAATTCCATGTTTCATGTAGTCTTTTGGCTACTCAAACAATTCCCTCTAAAAAAAGTACATGCAAATGATAAACATAAACCTGACATTCCTTCTATGGAAAATTGGTGATGAAAAAAATGAAAAATCATGGTAAAACAACAGAAAACTCGTAAGTGGTCAAGGGGTTCACATACTTTTAAGTGGCACTGTAGCCCTGGAACATGGCAATGTAAAACACCTGAGTGATGTAATCCTTTTCTCTCTCTCCAGGTGAACTCCTGTGAATGGCACGCTCCTTCTGATTGACAGGTCCAACCCTGTATCCTGTCCCCCCCCCCCCTCCCTTTCAGACACCCCCTACACCCCCTGAACACACATACACACCTATACTGTCACCATGGCGACGGACGACGGGTACTTCCTGGCTCACAAGCTGGCGCTGCCCCCGTGGGACGGCGGGTCGGAGCGTCTCCTCAGGTGTGAGGACGAGATCGAGCGCCGCTACGAGATCGTACCGTCCGTCGTCTGCTCCATGTGCTGCCTGTTTGGCATCATCTATTGCTTCTTCGGTGAGTACACACACTCACACGCACACACACTCACACACACACACACACACACACACACACACACCGCTCACACACACACACACACACACCCACACACACACACGCAGGCACACACACATACACACACACACACACACACACACACACACACACACACACACACACACACACACACACATATACGCGCACACACACACACACACCTGGCTGTGAGAGCTGACTCTAGGAAAGACTGTAAAGACTTGAATCTGCCTATTTGGTCATTTTTATCATTAATATGCAGCAATAGTTATAACCACACACACACATTATTATGCAGCAATAGTCATAACCACAACTGCCTGACCCCTGATCCAGCTCTGATTTGGGCACTATCTGATCTATCAGATCTATTGATCTGTCCACTTTCCAGATTAAATGGCACTCGTAAACACTGATAGTGGTAATCAATACTGCCATCAGAGCAGTCATAACCACAATCATATGAATAGTGCTTGCTGCAGTGTTGATGTCACTTTGATTGAATTACTGTCACTTACTTTAACAGAGTCAGGACTTTAAATTACCTTTAGTGTTACTAAGGGAACAGTGGAGAGGGGCCTGAGTGGGTGCTGTTGTGGCAGATCACACACACACACACACACACACACACACACACACACACACACACACACACACACACACACACACACACACACACACACACACACACACACACACACACACACACACACACACACACACACACACACACGCACAAACACACGCACACACACACACACACAAACACACACACACACACGGACCCCTCCCTCCCAGAGCCACCCAACTCCACCCAGCCTTGGCTTGGATAGGCTAGGTGACTGGCTGACAGACATGCTTCCCAGTACTGGGAAAGATAGTTTAGTTCTTCCTCTCTTCTCTCCCCTTCCAGAGGTTCAGGGATGAATGATGTCAACACTGCTAACACAAAAACAAGATTATTCAAATGTATTGGCAAATTAAATACAGAATTGTTGAGGCTGAATAGGGACATTAACCCACACCTTACCTAACTGATACTACCAGTGACAGGTGTTTAAGTTTTAACAGCGATTAAACGAATACATCTTTTTAGTTTGATTAGTGGCCATTCATATTCCTTTACATTTCGTGCTGAAAGCAATCAAGTTTTCTGTCTGATAATGGCCTCTCAGATATTAAAGCTACATTATAATCAGTGGATCTGGCAAAGTTTTGATGTTTTGAAACCCAGCATCCCCTCTCTCCAAGGCCCACCATGCCGCCTAGGTTTGGATAGGCTGAGGGACTGGAAGGCAGACACACCTCCTGGTACTGGTGAAGCTAATGTTGTTCAAATGTATACACTCTATTCTCTTTACACAAGAACAAATGTAACTCTTCTGGATGTTACATTAATTCACTTGATGATGATGGCAGAAACAGCAGAGGGAGATGACTGGAGTAAAGAAATGATAATAAATTGGTATTGATAGAAAAAAATAAACATTTAGGGCCTGATTTACTAACAGGATTGCGCCCATTTCTGGCGTAAAATAGCGGTCGTAAACATAAAACGGTATTTACTAATGGGCCGCAGCGCATATTAACGCCTGTGGGTGTGAACAGGGGAGGTAACTTGGAGGTGGGTGGTAACGTAGGCGTGAGGCGCAATTTACATGGGTGGAGACAAGGTAAGTGCGCCTAATGATGTCATGCGTGGTATTTACTAAACTGCCTGTGGAGCGCACGTCTCCAATTTGCAGGCTAATTCTCCGCCTCATAAAAGCACGTCTTAACCAAGCGCAATTTCATTGAGTCTGAAAACGTTGATATGGCAGCAGTGATAAGAGAAAGGCGAAGAAAGAAGACAGAGACAGCGCACAGAAATAATTTTTTCAACTCGCATAACACATTTTCAGTTAAATGAACCACAAATCATTAGACGGTACAG
>NC_137924.1:31147533-31212533 GCF_963457725.1 Sprattus sprattus
TACATGTAGACATGAAATAAACAATAAAATAAAGACATGAACAGACTACAAATACGTATGAGAAGAGCACACTAAAGCACTTTGACTAACCTCTGTGTTTGAAACAATACCATGCAAACAATAACACACCTGCCCATCCGTCTCCAGGCTACAATCTCTCTCTCAAACCTAACCTCTCCCTTCTCTCTCCTCCAGGCTACCGGTGCTTCAAGGCGGTGATGTTCCTGACGGGCCTGATGTTCGGCTCCGTGGTCATCTTCATGCTGTGCTACAAGGAGCGTGTGCTGGACACGCAGCTGAGCGTGGAGGCGTCTGTGGGCATCGGCCTGGGCATCGGCACCCTGTGCGGCCTGGTCACCATGCTGGTGCGCAGCGTGGGCCTCTTCATGGTGGGGCTGCTGCTCGGGCTGCTGGTGGCGTTGGCATCACTGGTGGTAAGCAGGGCAGGGTAGGGCAGGGCAGGGCAGGGTAGGGCAGGGCAGGGTAGGGCAGGGCAGGGCAGGGTAGGGCAGGGCAGGGCAGGGCAGGGCAGGGCAGGGCAGGGCAGGGCAGGGTAGGGTAGGGCAGGGCAGGGCAGGGCAGGGCAGGTCAGGACTTCCTGTTTGTGCTTACTGTTTGTTTTCATAGGGCAGCAGATTACAGGTAGAGTCTAATCCTGGATCTGCTTTAGTCTAGCAGTAATGTTTCCTTTTTCCCCAACATATCTTTTTTTTCCTTTATTTGCACACCTGAGAATTGAAATCCCACTTGAAGAGTGTACCTTTTTATGTGCACTTTAGCAAACTTGCACACCATCAAAGTCTGGTGAAACTAGCTCATTATCAAACGCTTAATTTATCTCTTGAAAATCTGTGTGTTTTCTTTTCTACTGTGTGGCGCATTGTGTTACCTCCGTGTTTGAAATGTGCCGTACAAAGTTTGATTTGATTCGATTTGATTCATCAGTAAACGTGCATTCTCGTGATGGTTGCCAGGTCCTGGAGGAGTTCTACCAGCCGCGCACCATGTGGCTGCCGCTGGGTGTGCTGTTGGGCTCGGGGATGCTGTTTGCAGTGCTCACGCTGCAGTGGCAACGCTGCTTCGTCACGCTCTCCACGGCGACCTTCGGCGCGGCCGTCATCACTGTCACCGTGGACTACTTCGTGGAGATGCTGGCGCTGGTGCGGCATGTGTACGAGCGGGTCAAGCTGGCACCGCGCCACGTCTGCTGGTTCACCTGGGTCATCATGGGCGTCTGGCCCACCCTGGCACTGCTCGGGGTTCTGATCCAGTGGAAGGTCACGGCAGAGGGGTACTCCCACACTGAAGGTGAGGAGGAGGGAAGTGAGGTCACAGGGGTTAAGGGTCATGGGAGAGTATGGCACTGTATTTGACAGGAAGAAGGGAAAGAAGTTAGGGTAACTGCATCACTTACATCACTAGATTTTTATAAGGGACGGTATAAATGGTCTGGTACCTTGAAATTATTCCTTGGTTATTGTTAAGATACCCCCCCCCCCCCCCCCTCCATCTATTATGATGTGATCAGCTCAATTCAGACTGGCCTAATATTGGCTACATATACAGAGCCCCCTGTCCCCAGCAGTTCAGTAGGCTGGCACTCTGTGTTCTGCTTTCAGGGCTCACCCTGTCCCAGTATTCCTAACACCCCTGCTCTGTGAGACAGTGTGTGTCTGTGTGTGTATGTTTGTGTGTGTGTGTGTGTGTGTGTGTGTGTGTGTGTGTGTGTATGTGTGTGTGTGTGTGTGTGTGTGTGTGTCTGTTTGTGTGTGTGTGTGTGTGTGTGTGTGTGTGTGTGTGTGTGTGTGTGTGTGTGTGTGTGTGTGTGTGTGTGTGTGTGTGTGTGTGTGTGTGTCTGTGTGTGAGTGTGGTCCCTCTGCCAGGAGTCACTGAGATGTGTGGCGTCCCGCCTGGCTGGCCTTTGAACATGATAAACACTCAGCAGGGAACCAGACAGGGATGGCCCTAGTGTACGGCTCTTAGAAGCCCCCGTGTAGCCTGTTACTGGCTGTGGAGTATTATGGTCTGTCTTTCTTGTGTCTGTATTCCACACAAGCGTACTTACTTGGCTTTTTATCTCTCAACGCATTATTCCACACACAAACTACTTTGTGTGTCTCTGTCTCCCTCTATGAGTGCTTGTTATGTGTCTATCTATCAATCTCCTCTCTTTTCC
Organism: Sprattus sprattus; assembly: GCF_963457725.1. Lineage (NCBI taxonomy): Eukaryota > Metazoa > Chordata > Actinopteri > Clupeiformes > Clupeidae > Sprattus > Sprattus sprattus. Next base: position 31,149,710 of record NC_137924.1, read on the forward strand.
CGTCTCTCTCTGTATATATTTCCTTTTTGTCTCTCTCTCTCTCTATCTCTCTATCTTCATAGTATCTCTACATACTGTAGAAATGATGTACAGAGGATCTATGGATGCTGTAGAGATGCTGTAGAGATTCTATGCTGTAAGGATGCTGTACAGATGCCAGTTCAGCCTGGTGTTTCTTTCGAGCTGAGGCGTGTCAATTTACTCCCTCTCCCTGCTCGTTAGCACATCTCATACTAATGATCTCTCCTAATGAGCTCATTCAGCGCTTCCAGTCCTCACACTCCTAAATCACCGCTTTTTGTTGACCTGACATGGATATTTTGCGCTGATGCCGGGCCCCCCTGTGTACACTAAGCTCTCTACCCAGGTTAATCACAGGCCGTCCTCTGGTGTGGAAGAGTCTTGATTGAATAACACTGGTTGATGAAGCTGTTTTTTTTTTTGCTTACCATAGGAACACATTGCAACTCATAAAAAGTCTGTCAGTGGGGAAGCTTCATCAGAAATTATTGTCTGCTTTTGCTGCTTGTTCATCTCGTTGGAACCCATGAACAACCCTTTTAGGACCCATGAACAACCCACCGCAGGGCAACATCATCAGGCTCCATTGTTCTATCTCCTCATCGTGTTAATTTGCAGGCGTCAAAATCTGCTGATTGACAGATGCGCCTTCAGTCTATCAGCTGATTGGCAGATGCGCCTTCCGTCTATCTCAGTAAACCAGTTAGCTGTCCACTGCAAAGCCTTTCCGTGCGCTGGCCAATCCACTTATCGGACAGCAAGGTTGTTGTCATTCAGTGGGAGTGCTTTCGCCAGAGTCCTCTCACAGTGAGCGGCCGGCCAGGCATTGGATTAGTAGAGACAGAAAGAGAGAGCATGAGGAGAATAGTAAGCAGGTGTTGACTGAAGGAGATGTGGGCAGGAGACAGCAGAGATTGGGGTTGGGGTTGGGAAACCAGAGGATTTGTGTTCAATAGAGACGGGATGTTGGGTAGGGTGTGTGTGTGTGTGTGTGTGTGTGTGTGTGTGTGTGTGTGTGTGTGTGTGTGTGTGTGTGTGTGTGTGTGTGTGTGTGTGTGTGTGTGTGTGTGTTTGTGTGTGTGTGTGTGGGGGGAGGGGGCTTAAGGAGGAGGGAGCAACATACAGATTAGGTGCGGTGTGTTATTGAGAGACGTTGGTAAACATGTTATAGGGAGGGAGTGAGAGGAGGGGAGAACGAAAGAGAGAGGCAGAGAGAGAAAGAGAGAGAGAGAAGAAAGTTAGAGAGGGAGGGAGTGAGAGGAGGAGAGAACAAAAGAGAGAGGCAGAGATAGAAAGAGGTGGAGAGAGAAAGAGAGAGAGAGAGACAGAGAGAGAAAGAGGTGGAGAGAGAAAGAGAGAGAGAGAGAGAGAGAAGAAAGGTAGAAGGAGATTAAAGGAGGGAGAAATGAAAAACCTTATGCCAAATGAAGTCAGATATCCATCAGAAATCCTGTGGAAAGCTTGAACCCCCCCCCCCCCCACACACACACACACACAAACCCACACACACACACACACACAAACCCACACGCACACATAGACGTGTCTACATGCACACACACACACACACACACACACATAAGCCCACACATACACCCACACATACATTCATGTGCACACAGATATTCATATGCACACACACAACACACAATCATGCACACACACACATACACACACACACACAGACAGACACACATGCACACAGACACAGACAAAGACACACACACACACATACATATTCACACATTCCTCCAGACTAGTGGAAGACTTGCTGATCAAAGCATGTTCAGAGAGGAAGAGACGCTGTATGTGTCACTGTAATGACGCATGTGCCTCATCTTTTGAGTGTGTGTGTGTGTGTGTGTGTGTGCGTGTGTGTGTGTGAGTGTGGGTGTGTGTGTATGTGTCTTCATGTCAATATAAATACCTGTATTTACTTTCATGTGTGTCTGTGTTTGTGTGTTTCATTGAGTCTGTGTAAGTATTGAATCTATGTGTAAGTATTGATTCTAATTGAGTCTATGTGTAAGTATGTATGTGTGTGTGACAAGTGTGCATGTGTGCGAGTGTGTGTGTCTGTGTGGAGAGTGGAGCGTGTGTGTAAGATCATTAAGCCAATTCCCTAACAGATGGGTTTTCTTAAACAGGCGCCAGCACTGTCGAGGCACAACCCAATGCCAGCAGTGACAGAAATAACCCCACAGCTCACAAGACAGAGAGAAATAAACAACAGCCAACAAGACACACACACAGACACAACTACACACAGAAATAACCCCACATCTCACAAGAAAGAGAGAAATAAACAACAGCCAACAGGACACACACACAGAGACAAACACACACAGATAGGAAGAGGGAGAAGGGTGGGAAGGGAAAAAGACAGAGGAAAAGAATGTGTGTGATCAACACAGAGAGAAAATAACATTGAGAGAAAGAGAGAGTGGGACAGATAGAGAGGGAGGGAGTGTGAAAAAGAGGGAGAGTGATAGAGAGAGGGAGTGATAGAGGGATAGAGAGAGAGAGAGGGAGGGAGAGTGACAAAGAGGGAGAATGATAGAGAGAGAGGGAGAGGGAGAGAGATACAGACAGGAAAAGCAGGCGACAATAAGAGGGAGAGAGAGCTATTAGAGAATTAGCTAGTCCTCTGGAGCAGCTTATCATGCGTCAACACTTGTGATCGTTAGCTGTGCGTGCGGCGCAGTGGGCTGTCTACAGGGTATTACGCTCACGGTGTGACATGCAATGAGACGCTGTGAGACGATGTCACTTCCTCTTAAGGATGTGTTTGCTGGGGGGAGGCTGAATTGCTGGTGATGTTTGCATTTGTGTTGGTGCACTAAAGGAAGCATGACTGACTGACTGACACTCTTACTGCCCTGCTGTTTCTCTCTATTCATTGCTTCCTCTGTCAATCTCTCTCTATCCCTCATTTTACCCATCACACCAACCCTCTGCCTCCCCATTTCTCCTTCTCTCTCTATCCCTCCCTCTCTCCCTCTCTCTCTTTCTCTTTCTCTCTCTATCCCTCTCTCCCTCTCTCCTCTCTCTCTATCTATCTCTAAATATCTGTCTTACTCACGCATATCTAATTATCTGTCTCTTGCTATCTCTTCATCTCCCCTTCATATCATGCTATCTCTTCATCTATCCTTCAAATACCCTCCTTCCTTCTTGCACTTTCTTTTTACCACCATCTGTCTCTCCATCTCTCCCTCCCTCTTTCCCTTCCTCCCTCTATCCCTCCTCTATCTCCCTCCTTCCCTCTATTCCTCTCTCCCTCTATTCCTTCCTCTATCTTCCTCTCCCTCCCTCCCTCTCCCTCCATTCTTCTATATCTCCATTTCTCCCTCCCTCTCCCCCTCACTCTGTCTCTCCATCCCTCCCTCCCTCCCTCTCTCTGTTGTTTCTCTCCCCCTCTGAAGTGTTCATTAGCCACCAGCAGCGGCGCGTGCAACTGATGAAGATCCGCCAGAGGGAGGAGAGGAAGGAGTGCAACAAGAAGAAGAAGAAGAAGAAACAGCAGCAGCCAAAGCAGCAGCAGCACCACCAGCAGCAGCAGCATCATCATAAGCAGAAGCCCTCGCTCCAGCAGAATCACCATGACCAGCATCCTCATCCACATCCACAGCAACAGCATCACGGTCAGCAGCAGCAGCCATATCCCAAACAAAAGAGGATTCAGCATCAGCACCACAGCCAGAGCCAGAGCCAAAGCAGCAGCCACTCACGCCAAAATCAGTACCAGCATCCACAGCTTCCGCAGCATCAGCAGCAGCCCCAGCAGCCTCAGCAGCAGAATCCACAGCATCCACAGCAGCAGAATCAGTACCAGCCCTATCACAGCCACAGCCAGCCCCACACCTCTCGCTCGCAGAAATCAGGCCCCCACCCTGACCCCACCTACAGGCGCAAGCCCAACCCAATACGCCGCTTTGACGGAGATGTGCTTTCGCCGGTGAGACTGTGTGTGTGTGAGGGTGTGTTTTGGTGTGTGTTTATGTGAAAATCATTCCCCTGTGTGGGTGAATCCATATATTGGATGACATTACTTTTTGGTTGTTGATTGCTGGTCCGTGATCTATCAAAAGCACATTCCATAAATGTGAAATTCCATAAATGAGAAAGAAGTATTACAGCATAAAATATTATGCCTGCCACCAGTGTACAGTATTTTAAACCTTGTAAACAGTTTTATAAACATACTTTATTTTCACTCACTAGTATGACCAGACTAACACCCCTTCCCTTCTACCCCCCTCCCCGTCTCTCTCTGCAGAGCTACATTCAGAGTTTTCGGGACAGGCAGGGGGATAGCCGTGGCTACTCCCAGGGGCGTATGGTTGGGGGGTCCCACCACATCGTGGACCTGGACTATGACTACGGCTCCCAGGTCCCCCTAACCGCGGCTGCAGCCGCCGCAGCCGCACCCGAGGGACCCACTGTACGAGTGTGACCACCCTTCACCCCTTTTCTTCATCCCAAAACCTGATCTCACTGCTTGCGCCCAGGCCCCCCTGCCCCCCCTCCCCCCCGCCTCAGCCAAAATCATTCCCCTGCATTTGGAGACGACCCCCATCCTGACCTCAACCCCACCTGAAGTTTGTGCTCAGTTAAAACTCAAAGTGCAGAAGTTCTCCTTGTGGGGACTGGAGTTGGCAGTCAGAGCGGGACAGTGAAGTCTCACACACTGCAGGAAAAAGAATATTTTACCCAGACAAGATGGCCAACAGCAGGGAGCTTAAATATGCAGAGCATCAAACAAGATGGCAGGAACCACTGAGAGAAAAAAAAACTGCAGGTTAACCAAGATGATTACAGACAAACAAGATGGCTAAAAACCATCGAACAAGCTGCACAAAATGGCTAACAAAAAACAAACACTGAACAAGATCAAACATGATGGCTCACAATGACAATGAACTATGTACATAGTCAACCAGTCAAAACGTTGCTGACAGCAGTGAAGTACCACTTTGAAAGGACACAGCAGTTAGTTACAAGTATGCTGTGTGATTTAGCCCATATAACACTATGCTGTATCATTTACTGGCTAAAGACAACTGAAGGTTTCAGGGAGTAATGTTTACAACAAATAACTACAAAAAGCATGCACCAGACGGTTTACACACACGATCAAATCAAACTACACCGACAGAAAATACAAAGACAGCCAGGTTTTTAATCTTTCAGTACCTTTATACACTTCCATTCCCTTAGCATATTCGTCAGGTCAGATTTACCATGTAAAATCTGTCTTTTTTTCTCTCCTCCTCCTTCCTCCTCCTCTCATCACCCTCTCCAAGACCCTACTGGTGAATGTGCCTAGCCTGAGGTGTTCTGTAATTACTGCTCATGTTTTTCTTAATCCTGGACTCCTGCTGTTTGACTAAAGAGGGAGGAGGGCTGTGCCCTTCTCCTCTGAAATGTGGTTCATCATTAGCCCCTGGTCACCTTCGCCTCGCTAGGCAGGCAGCGCCCTCATTAAAGGAGAGAGGAAAGTCCCGCTCCAAATGAAGGCCATTTCGTCAAGTAGCCTGTGCGAAGCCTGTGATGAGGACAAGCAGCCTGTGCGAAGCCTGTGATGAGGACAAGAAGCCTGTGCGAAGCCTGTGATGAGGACAAGAAGCCTGTGCGAAGCCTGTGATGAGGACAAGCAGCCTGTGCGAAGCCTGTGATGAGGACTTGGATGGAGATGGCTTCTGCTAGAGAGACAATGCTAGACCGATGCAAGATCAATATGACACCAATAAAAAGACTGATGCAAGATCAATATGACACCTAACAAAAGACCTATGCTAGATCCTCCCCGGATCAATACCAGAGAAGACGATTACTAACACAAGACCAGGAGAAAAAGACTAGTATACTGACATGTGACCAACATATGACCTTTGCTAGACAATGCAGAACTCAAACACATGAGACCACGACAAGACCCACACTTGACATTTCAGTGCTTAAAGGACCAACACCAAAACCCTAGCCTATATCCAACCACAAGGGGACCAATTTAGTAGCAACTTAAGATGACATACGAAAACAGTTATTGAATGGAAACTAAATGACTGATTAACTGATTGACGATCATTCTGCAATGCCATGGACATTTATCTGAGGACATGACCAGTCCTACCATGCTAGAGATGGTACAGGTAGCCATGACTACTGGACCAGATCTGTAGCCGATCAGGGCCGACTCCTTCTCCTGATCCCCTCAGATGTCCTTTGAGGATGCTACAGGACGTTGAGGGTGGCGTGCTGGCTGGCCCTTATGTCGTGGCCTGGATTACTGCCGAAGCCCTGGCACCTGTCCAGCAGCCTCTCTATGGAGCGTGTGTGTGTGCGCGGGGATCACACCTTGAGTTCACACACTGGACAGACGGAACAGACTCTCACAGTCTGTCTGTGTGAGGACGGTTATCTGAGGTGTGCAAAATGAGAACTGACTGTGAATTGACCTCAGTGAAAGGAGTTGTACTTTCTGCAATTTCAATTTTCTTTTTTTAAATTTAAAACAAGCAGCTTTGCCTTTGAAGATTCTGGTGACGTTCAACATGTTTGGACTGGGTTGACATGAAAGACTCCTCTATCATTTAGATAGATCTCCTCTCCCAGGACAGAATGGAGTTTGACATAGAAGTATGTGCTCTGACATGTTGTTTTCTACTCTGGTGAGAAATGGCAGCCAGTTCGTGGCGAAACTGGAGGTTTCCCTGGTGATAATTCCTGACCAGAGATCCCCCATTCAGCATCTCCACGGAGATGGTTTAGGATGGTTGTGGAATTTAGGGATTGCCATTCCCATGTGACAGAGTGGGACCAAACACCCATCTACACACTAACAAAGGACTGACCATAGAAGTCCGTGAGAAGAGCAGATGCTGTGTGTATGTTTGTGTGCGTGTACATGTGTGTGTGTGTGTGTGTGTGTGTGTGTGTGTGTGTGTGTGTGTGTGTGTGTGTGTGTGTGTGTGTGTGTGTGTGTGTGTGTGTGTGTATAAGTGTGTGTGTGTGTATTTGTGTGTGTGTGTGTGTGTGCAGAACACAGCAGAATTTCATTGGGACTCATCCTTGGCATATGGACCAAGTGTGTGGTTGTCTGTGGACACAAGGACTCTTAGCTACAGCAGGTGAAAGTGGAGGATGTCTTTTTCTCTCTTCTCATCGTCTCTCTCTCTTTCTCTTGTATCTCTCTCTTCTTCCTCTACTCCTCTTTCCTGTTTCAGTCCTCGACTCTCCTCTCCTCTCCTCTCCTCTCCTCTCCACTTTCTTGTCAGAAACATTGGCTGTCTCAAGAGATGCTCTTCTCTCCTCTCTTCTCCTCACATCTCTTCTCCTCTCTTTTCTTTTCTTCTCTTTTCTTCTCTTCTCTTTTCTTCTCTTCTCTCTTTTTCTCTTATCTTCTCCTCTCCTCTCTTCTGTTCTCTTCTCTTCTCCTCTCTTCTCCTCTCCGCTCTTCTTCTCTTCTCTTTTCCTCTCGAGTCGTTTTCTTGGTTCCCTCTCAATCTCCTTTTTTGTACATTTTCTGAATGTTGCACAATGTTGTACAGTACTGTACTGTCTTTGACTTTTATGTCTCCGGTTTCTATTTTTGATTCATCAGTGTGATCAATTTGTAACGACAGGGATGATCTGTCCCTACTCTTTACCCATTTTAGGGTGAGTGTGTGTGTGTGTGTGTGTGTGTGTGTGTGTGTGTGTGTGTGTGTGTGTGTGTGTGTGTGTGTGTGTATGTGTGTGTATGTGTGAGTGTGAGTGTGTGCGTGAGTGTGTTACTGTTTTTATATTTATTGTTAATTTATTAGTGAAGGTATCCTGAATCGCACTTTCCTTGGCATGGCCTGACTAATGACATGTAGGCTATCCTCTGCCCTAGGGCTCAATGATACGAGTCAGGTCAACAACAGAGACAAACAGCCTGGGCTTCGAATATTATTATTATTATTATTATTATTAGGCATGCATTTGTATAGACCTGGGTATGATAAATATTGTGCTTCTAAACCCCTTCTCTGTCGCTCATTATTGTGTGTGTGTGTGTGTGTGTGTGTGTGTGTGTGTGTGTGTGTGTGTGTGTTTGACATACTCATCTTGCACACACAACTTCTATAGCACAGGAAATAACCAGGAAGGCACATTTCAGCTCGGGAAAGACAGAGAGGGAGGGAGAGAGACAGAGTGAGTCAGGAGAGAAAGAGGAAGAGAGGGGAAGAGAGAGAGAGAGAAAGAATGACAGAGAGAGACAGAGTGAGTCAGGAGAGAAGTGTTGAGTGATGAGGGCAGAGAGGTAGAGAGACAGAGAGAAGAGGAGTAAAGAAGAGAGACAGAGTGAGTCAGGAGAGAAGAAGGAAGAGAGGGAAAAAGGGAGAGGGAGAGAAAGAGAGAGATAGAAAGAGAAAGAGAGAGAGCGCCTTAGCTGCCTCTGAATAATTGTACATATTGTTTATACATGAATTACACCCCCGGGGGCCAGAATCCATTTTCTAAAGAGGGGGAGAGGGATTAGTCTGAAGAGGACTGTGCTTGCAAGGCTTCATTTACACACAGGGAGAGAAGCCAGAAGGAAACAGTAACACATGACAAGAGGGTCAATCTTGCTGTGGTGAATATGATATTTTGGAAAGCAATCTCATATCAAATTTTGACATTTCCTTGCGTTTTCTGTCTATTATTTTGGAAGGGTATCAATTTAAGCCATTTCAACACACGCACGCACACACACACACACACACACACACACACACACACACACACACACACACACACACACACACACACACACACACACACACACACACACACACACACACACACACACACACACACACACACACACAGGGACACACAATGGGATGGTGATAGCTGAAGCCAGTTCCAGAATGATTACATGTTTCCAATTTCCGCCCCCTGTTCTACAAACTGCCATTAATCAGGAGGACGTCCCTGCGGGAGGCCTGGGAGATTGGAGCGGCTCCGCTGTTCCTCACTGCCCGCCTCCGCCCTCGGTTCGCGCCAGAGAGAGGGGGAGAGAATAAAAACACTGATAACGCATAGCTGCTTTTGTTTTTCAAATTGAATTCCAATGGAAGGAACATGACGGAGAGAGTGAGAATGACACAGATAGAGAGAGAGAGAGAGACACAGAGAGAAAGAGAGGGAGCGGGAGAACAAAGTAAGGACAAATTCTGAAAGACATTTGAGGACAGGGGTAGGGAGAGGCAGAGAAAGGGAGGGAGAGAGAGAGAGGGAGGAAGAGAGAGAGGGTGATAGAGGGAGGGCGAGAGGGAGATAGAGGGAAAGACAGAGGGAGAGAGGGAGGGAGAGAGAGACAGAGAGAGAGAGAGAGAGAGAGAGGGGCAGTAAAGAAGGACGTCAGGCAGGGAGCAGAAAGGGAGATAGAGGGAGAGAGAGAGGGAGAGAGAGGGTGATAGAGGGAGAGAGAGAGGGAGGGAGATAGAGGGAAAGAGAGAGGGAGGGAGGGAGATAGAGACACAGAGAGAGAGAGAGAGAGTCAGTAAAGAAGGACGTCAGGCAGGGAGCAGAGAGGGAGATAGAGGGAGAGAGAGGGAGGGAGAGAGAGGGTGATAGAGGGAGAGAGAGAGGGAGGGAGATAGAGGGAAAGAGAGAGGGAGGGAGGGAGATAGAGACACAGAGAGAGAGAGAGAGAGTCAGTAAAGAAGGACGACAGGCAGGGAGCAGAGAGGGAGAGAGAGGGAGAGAGGAAATTAATAATTGGAAATATTTTAATTGAGAGTTTAATCACGCTGTTGTGCATTTTTGTCGCTGCTTTTGTTCAATGTATATTTATTGAGATTTTCAAACACAAAGACAGTAGACACAATAACACTGGGACCAGCAAACAAACACAACACCACAAAACAAAACAGGAAAAAAAAAAAAAAAAAAAAGGTCCAAAGTGGTTAGTTACATGTAGTACATAACAACTTAGTCAGAGTCAAGGATCATGGTCATTTGTTCAACATATACAATAAATGGACGCCATGCTACATAAAATGTTTCTATTGATCCATTTACAGTATATCTCATTTTTTCAAGCTTAAGAAAAAACATCACATCACAGATCCATCTGCCAAAGGAAGGGGGGTGGTCACTCTTCCAATTCAAAAGAATGAGTCGCCGTGCTAAAAGGGAGGAATAGGCTAAACTATTTAATTGTGGCTTTTGCAGAGGGAGATCGTCTGCAGGTACACCAAAAAGTCCAATTAAAGGACAGGGATCAATAGTTAAACCTAAAATGGTTGAGTATACCTCAAATGCTGTTAGACTTGAACAGGACCAAAATGTGTGATACAGAGTGGCAGGTGCTTGCTTACATCTGTCACAGATAGGGTTAACTCCTGGGAAGATTTTGGACATTCTAACCTTGGACATATGAAGCCTATGTACAATCTTAAACTGAATAAGACTGTGCCTTGCACAAATAGAGGTGGAGTGAATTTTTTTGAATTATGTTAGACCATTGATCCTCAGTTATATCTGCACCCATATCCTTCTCCCAGTTTTCCTTTATTACTGACATTGAGGAACCTTCCAATTCAAATATAATTGTGTACAGCCTTGATACGGTTCCCTTCACCTCAGGAGGGGTTTCAAGGATTGAATCAAGTGTTGACTTTGGTGGAGGTGAGGGAAATTGAGTAAAGTGATTCTGTATGAAATGTCTGACTTGTAAATATCTGAAAAAATGGTGTGCTGGTAAAGAAAATTCCTGTCTAACTTGATCAAATGACATGAAAATGGCATCCTTGTATAACATCTTTATATTCACCACTCCGTTTCTAAACCAACAAGTAAATGTATTATCTTGGAGAGAGGGTGGGAATAGGTGGTTGGCTGTAATAGGGGAAAAAACTGACATAGAGACTAGCCCATAACGTTTCCGGAACTGAGACCAGATTTTTAAAGAATGGCGGACTACAGGATTCTGGCAGGTCTGTGGTGAATGTTAGGGAATAGATGAACACAAAAGAGCTGAAAGTTCATACAGGACTACAATAACTAGATTCAATTTGTAACCAGCCAGGAAGATCTCGGGAGGATGTATCCCATCGCCAATACAACAAGCTTTTGATATTGGCAGCCCAATAGTAAATTTGAAAATTAGGTAGGGCCATTCCGCCATGAATTTTAGGCCTCTGTAGAAACAATTTCCTGATCCTAGGTGTTTTATTATTCCAAATAAACGTTGAAATAAGACTATCAAGTTTTGTAAAAAATGCTTTTAAGGAAATATGGGATGCACTGAAATAAAAATAAGAATTTGGGAAGGATATTAATTTTAATTATACTGATTCGCCCGGCTAAGAACAAAGGCATAGTTGACCAGCGGGTAAGATCCTGTTGGGTGCGCTCCAAAAGTGGAGTAAAATTGGCCTTAAAAAGTTGGGAATGGGACCTTGTTATACACACACCCAGATAACTTATTATTAGTCACTTTGAAAGGTAGAGAGAGAAGTGAGGTCTGATTAGCAATTGTAGTAATGGGTAAGAGCTCACTTTTGTCAAGATTGAGTTTGTATCCTGAGAAACTGCCAAAAACTTTAAGGATGGTAAGAATATGCGGAATGGATGTAAGAGGGTCAGATATATACAGGAGGACATCGTCTGCGTATAGAGAAATTTTGTGTTCCTGATTTGCTCTGAAGATTCCTTTGATGTCGGTACACTGCCTAATAGTGGCTGCTAGGGGCTCCATTACCAAGGCAAAAAGCAGTGGAGACAGGGGACAGCCCTGTCTAGTCCCACGCTGAAGAGGGAAGTATGAGGAATACGTGTCATTAGTTCTGACTGAGGCCAAAGGAGATGAGTACAACAGTTTGACCCAAGAGATGAATGTATCCCCAAACCCAAACCGCTTAAGAACATAAAACAAGTAATTCCACTCCACACGATCAAACGCTTTCTCAGCGTCTTTTGTCGCTGCTTTTGATTTAATATCACACGGACGACCACGGCCTCCCTTTGATAGTAAAACAACAAAGGTGTACTGTGGGTATGATGCCTTTGTTAACTGACACATTACCGTCCATGTGTGTGCTGTGCATTTCCTAATTGAGCCGCTCAACCACTCAGCCAGCCGCAGAACGGAGGTCTGCTTGAGAGCACGCTAAGTGCTTCCCTGGAGAGAAGACAAAGGATGATTTTACACGTGCTCTTCTGTACGGCACAATAGGAAGTTGTGTGTGATTGCGGGTGAAATGGGTGAAGCCAGTAAAAAAAATAAAAATTAAACATTACAAGAACAGAAGGCCACAGGCCAACCACAGACAGTGCTCTACGGCGCCCCCCCAGGGTGAAGGCAGCAGTCATTTGTTATGGATTACAGGTAAGAGCATCACATCGCATCACATTATATGAGATATGGTAGACGCCTAAAAACTAACCATTTTGTTGTGGTCCTGATCTACCATGAATCCACATACACACACTTTCTCACCTCTGCTGAACCAGATCCATATACAGTATTTACCAGATTCAGTTTCTATGGCAGGGTGGATTGCATTGAGGCAGGCTTTCACATTTATCGATCTTAAGCCTTAAGGGGCTAGAAGCTGAAGACATGATTTGTGTAATTTGGTACAGACTTTGTTCCTGGAGCAGACATCTCTCATAAGGAGTCAATGATCTCAGGGATAATGTCCGCCGGTCAGTATAGTAAAATAAATCCAGACAGGATGAACAGGAACCCGACCTTTTAGCTATACATAATCCGGCTGATTTTTAAAAATAAATAATAAAATAATTAACTGTTCATTAAAAATAAATATTTTTGAGGAATGTATTTTATCGTATAACTGTATAATAAGTGGGCTATAGTCCGCCAGTCAGTATCGGAAAATAAATCTCTTCAGGACAATACAAGACGCCTATCCTGCGTGTTGGGGTCCTGTTTGTCCCGTGGGGATTTATTTTCCTATACATTATCCCTTACATAACAGATGTAGGCCAAACCCACTGCAGCGTCTGCATCTTTCTGGGTAGGTCTATATTATAAAATGACATCATGTTCCAGAAAAACATTCCTCCTACAAACAGTGCACTCACACTATGTCAGTCAGAAGAACCTGTGGAAATGAGTGCTGATTACAGGATACAGGACTGAGACATATGCTGATTGGATAAAGGAGTTCAGTAAGCAACACAGTGGTTGGCTAGGAGCTGCAGTGTAATTCAATTCAATGTTATTCATATAGCGAAAGAAAGAGAGAGAAAAAGAGAATATGAACTGAAAAAAAACAAGCAAACCATGAGACCCAACATCCAGAACAAATGGAGAGGGAAACGAGGAGACAATATACAGAGAAAAAGAGAGAAGAGGAAAAGAATGAGGAACAAGATAAAATATGAAGGATGGATGGCTGAAGAACAAGAGAAACAAATAAAGGGGGGAGGAAGAGAAGAGGGGAAAAAGGGTGGTTGATGGAGGACAGGGGATGTGGAACACAAAAAAAAAGAAGGAAAAAAATGAAGGGCACAGAACAGATGAAAATAACAGAGGGACAAGAAGGATAAAGAAAATTAGTAAAGGGGGTGGATTATGAGATGGGGGAGGGGGGGGGGGGTTCTACACATATGTCATTATGGTTCAAACCCCTTGGGGGGTGACAGTTGGGTGCAGAAGTAGGCCGCCGTGTGAAGCTTACTGGGCACTCCAGAAACCTCCTTCCCCCTACACACACACACACAGACACACAGACACACACACACACAGACACACACACACACACACACACACACACACTCACACACACACACACACACACACACACACACACACACACACACACACACAAACACACACACACACACTCACACACACACACACAAACACAGAGACACACAGACACAAACACACACACTCACACCCACACACACACACACACACACACACACACACATACACACACACACACACACACACAAGCAAGAGCATCATCATTAGTGGGTCAGTATGACACACCATTGTTTTTTCCCGTCTGTCTCGCTCCCTCTTTTTCTCACAACTTGGACAAAATATAACATTGTATTTGTATATCACCTTGCAGATGCTCTCCCATAAAAACTTCAGCACAAGAAATAAATGGAACAGACCCAGCCTAAGCAGAGAGGCTAGTGAAATATTTATGACTCTCTGCGACTGGAACATTTCTTCACACTAAACAACTAAAGGTGCTGGTGTGCCTGACGGATTGGTCATTGCGCTCGCCAGCGGTGACATCAACACAGCGGCAAAGCGTTTTATGCTCGCGCTTGATGTGAGTGTGGCTCGCTGCAGTCTTTCTCCTACACGAAAAATAGCATCTTCACCGCTGGAAAGTACTGCCAGGATTAGAGCACAACAACAAACATGACACCTAACAGTTTCTATTACTTTTTGTCTAGTGATCTTCCTCAGGAAAAGACCCTACATGTGTGCTGCATTAGAGCAGAGCAAAATAGACATGACAGTGAAACCAGTATTGTTTTGTGGATTAACTGTAAGTGGGAATACGAGGAGGTAATTTGTTGAATAGAGCACCGTTAAATAGCCATGTCACAACAGTTAAACTGTACCACCAGTATTCATTTGTGGATTAAACTGGACAGGTGCTTAAAGTATCTGGTAAGTGGTAACCTACACAAACGTCTTGTCTTTTCCAGTAGTTGCAGTAATCTCCCTCCATGATTTCTGTGCCATCTGGGAATCCCTATGCTCATCACAGAGATGTCCGTTGTAAGATGCCCAGTTTCAAACACTGGGAGGTGCATGACCATCCGAAATGACATAAAAAAGCAGTGTGTTCCAGTGGAAGTAACACCACTTTTGGCATGCGCCGCAGTGTGCAAGGAAAGAGAGAGAGAGTGTGTGTGTGTGTGTGAAAGAGATAAAGACTGAGAAAAATAGAAAGAGTGTGTATGTGTGTGTCCTTGTGTGCATGTGTGTGTGTGTGTCTGTCTGTGTGTATGTGTGTGTATGTGTGTGTGTGCGAGAGAGAGAGTGACAAAAAGAGAGAGAGCTTTATTGGCATGACAAAAAACACATTTATATTGCCAAAGCTGTTATATGACGGATAAGGAATACAAGGAACAAAAGGTCTAAATGTCTGTGTAGACTTACATGGCCTTAAACTTACATAAATTAATACTATAGGGAAACACACACACACACACACACATATAT
The DNA here is from genome assembly GCF_963457725.1 of Sprattus sprattus. Classification (NCBI taxonomy): domain Eukaryota; kingdom Metazoa; phylum Chordata; class Actinopteri; order Clupeiformes; family Clupeidae; genus Sprattus; species Sprattus sprattus. The sequence continues at coordinate 31,164,915 of NC_137924.1, forward strand.
ATACATAATATATGTATATATATATATATATATATATATATACAGCCGCGGAAAAAATTAAGAGACCACTTTAAAAAACATTTCTGGTTTTACTATTTATTGGTATGAGTTAAAGTAAAGTTAACATTTTAGTTTTATTCTATAAATTACTGACAACATTTCTACCAAATTTCAAATAAAAATATTGTCATTTAGGGCATTTATTTGCAGAAAAATGACATTTGGTCAAAATAGCAAAATAAATGGAATGTTTTCAGATCTCGAATAATGCAAAGAAAACAAGTTCATATAGAGTCTTAAACTACACAATACTAATGCTTTAACTTAGGAAGAGATCAGAAATCAATATCTGGAAACACCGCATCTTTTTTGTTATTTTGACCAATTGTCATTTTTCTGCAAATAATGCTCTAAATGACAGTATTTTTATTTGAAATTCAGTAGAAATGCTGTCAGTAGTTTATAGAATGAAACAAAAGTGTTAATTTTACTCAAACACATACCAATAAATAGTAAAAAAAGAAAAACTGATCATTTTTTAAAAGTGGTCTCTTAATTTTTTCCGCAGCTGTATATATATGACACTATTTGAGCACTCAGGCTTTTGTTGTAACTGTCAGGCTTACCATTGATAAACAACGCGCTAGCCATGCTTACTTGGTGGCGTTTGGCACTCTGAGAATTAATTGATGGAGAGTTCCATTTGATGCCACGGGAGTGAATATCGGCACTGGAATATTGATCCTAAACGATCAACGAGAAATCTGAGATTGGAGTTGTTGTCTCTCTCACCTGCTCCCCTCCCCTCCAGCACACACACGCATGATCAGGTCTGGATCTGATGGAGGTACCCCATAGACTCCTGTATGTGCTGACTGATTCAGATTCAGATTCAGTTTCAGCTTCAGTTCAGACACATTCAGCACATACAGAGAGAGAGTGAACCTGGCCCTACCCATCAATGTAAATGTGAGTCTATGTGAGTCAGTGATGGCTGTGTCTTTGGTACTCTCCCTCCCCCATACCCACAATATGAATGATATACACACATAATGAATTGATACATTTCATTGAATATGTATAATTTCTATGTTTAAAATAAAATTGAACAAAATGGACGGTTTAATCGTTTCAAAAACAGTTGCACATATACAGATGCAGACACACTCACACACACATACATATACTCACACACACACTTGAATGCACACACACTCTCTCTTGACAGACTGTTGTGTTCTCTGCGCTTCCCATGCTACAGATAATCCTAAGGAGCGATAATTGGTAGTTTACTGCCTATAGTCAGTGCCGTACCACAAGCACAACATGTTCCTGGTGTTGATGACACCATTGCCCTTTCCTGCAGCACAAAGCAGGCGAATTTTAACATCTTTGACAACAACCATTGCAATTGTGTGTGTGTGTGTGTGTGTGTGTGTGTGTGTGTGTGTGTGTGTGTGTGTGTGTGTGTGTGTATGTGTGTATGTGCATGTATGTGTGAGTGTGTTGAGGCAGATGTGTGTATGCATTCATGTGTGTATGTATGTACACATGTGTGTGTGTTTTGCTTACGTGTCTAAAAGTGCAGTGCTGTTGATGAAATCTGATCAATCTAGCCTACATGTTCAACTCGACATCCACACATAGAAGTTCCCTGGTTCTTTTAGTTCAAAAATATTACTACAATCCCAAAGCAGGAGAGCTAGCCACTCGCCGAAACTATGATGTTATATAAAAACACCAGGACTTTTGTGCAGGTAAGACACTGGTGCTGCATTTCAAACACTTGGTCTGCGTGTCTGGTCTGACCAGCCGTAAGAGGACCAGGAACTCCATCTATGCCATGTCAGCGGACTTTAATAAAGGTGTGAAGCCAGTCTCAGATTCAAAACATTGGTTCTGGTGTCACCATGCAGGGGCCGATTGTCTGAAAGCCATACTAGGAGGGAAAGTGCTTATTCATATATTTGTTCTGTTGTTCAACCACCATTCACCTCTGCAGTTCACTCTGGAAGTGTACCAGCGATTGGAACTCGGACAACAAAAAACGGCCCACTTCAGGAAGGATGCATTGTGGGGCATTCAGCATCACGTCTCACCCAGAGATTTTAGAGTCACTTAGGTTTGTATTGGGATTACTGCAGATTTGTGTGTGTGTGTGTGTGTGTGTGTGTTTTTGTCAAAAATCAGACAATAATGAAGAGACAAAATTCTGTTTCAAGAATCGGTGATGAACACTGAAACGTTTATTCTGTGTGTGTGTGTGTGTCTGTGTGTGTCTGTGTGTGTACGGCAATGTGGTCATCCATCAGGATGTCAGAGAGCTCTCAGCATATTGACAGCAGAAGAGGGTCACAGCTACTCAACATTCACTCAATAGTCCCATGACCATTGGGTTTTATTTGTGTGTATAATTTGGTTTGTGTGAATACGCCTGCTACCTGAGGCGTTTATGTCCAAATTGCTTCTCATTTAGATGATGATTCTCATGTTTTGTCCAGGTCACACAGTACTTGTAGTCCCATTACCATGGGGTTTCATCTGTGTGTATTATTTGGTTTGTGTGAAAAACTATTTCTTCCCTGCTACCTGAGACGTTTTTTGTCAAAAATCAAACAATAATGAAGAGACAAAATTCTGTTTCAAGAATTGGTGATGAACACTGAAACGTTTATTCTGTTAAGTTATTGTGACAGAAAACGCTACACATTCAGTCGACCCTCCCGACGCTTCCCCTGTGTCTCTCCCCATCCTAAGCAAAGACACACATACACAAAAACCTTGGAAAATCAACACTCTTATGTTCAACCGTTTCCCTTCAGTGATGTATGTCCAAGGTCCACTGCACTCCTTATTCAAACTGTCTACATCTCTCTTTCAGTTTACCACTTTACCACTTTTTCAGTGATCCACACATGTGTGTATTAGAAGCAGGGGGGGCGGGGGGATGGTCAACCATCAGATAGCATGTGCATTTAAAAAAAAGAGAAGAAAGGAGAGAGAGAGAGAGAGAGGAAGAGAAACAAATAAGTCTTCTTGTCCTTTCAATAAAACTGAAGGTCTGTGTGTGTCAATGGAAACGTCCATTATCTGCTTGGGTTTGCTTGGCGGTTCCTCTCACTGCCTCTTACATAATGTCCTGCTGGTGCTGTGTAGACTCACTCACGACCTGGGATAGAGAGAGAGAAAGAAAGAGAGATAGGACGAAAGAAAGGAAGATAGAATGAAAGGAGGAGGAATGGGAGTGAAAGAAAGAGTAAAAGAGAAGGAATAATGGAGAGGCAGGGGGAGTGTTGGAGCGACAAAGTTGACATTGAGAAGCAAGGACAGTAATAGAGAGAGAGAGAGAGGGAAGAGATTGCGAGAAACAGTGATGGAGATAAAAAGCAAGTGAGAGTGTGAGAGTGAGTAAGAGAGAGAGAAAGAAAGAGAGAGCGGTGAGCGATGTGGAGAGAGAGAAGAGGGAAGACAGCGTTAATCACCTGCAGAGAATTAGTTATGCAGCCTCCAGGCAACAGGGCCGTGACACTGTGTGAAATAACTCTGGGTGAGCTGGGGAATTACTTCACTAAATCACTTTACCCAGCGAGAAAGGTGAGGTGAGGTGAGGTGAGGTGAGGTGAGGTGAGGTGAGGTGGGGTGCGGTGTGAGAGGAAGACTGAGCCTGGACAAGTGAAAGGGAGTGAGGTGCTGAAAGGGGGATGAGTGAAAGCGAAAGATCACGGCCCTTGGTCCCGGTCCTGTCTGTTTGAGCGTGAAGGACGCGTGAAGCCAGCGATGCGCGGTGAAATCTCAGCTCGTCTCTTTGACAAGGCTGAAGCCACCGTTGTTCTAGAACATTCTAGCGGGAGTGCTCTCGCTAACAGAGGCTGCTCAAGTGGCTCCACAAGGCAGTTTAGAACGCTCGCTCTCACTCTCCTGCGGACAAACTACACCTAGAGTAGATCAGGTCAGCTCTTTCACAATGAGCCATTCACATTCACGATAGGTTGGGCAAGAAACCCAAGGACGACACAGCTCTTGTGGATGAATTTGAACAGCCTTGTCTCGTCAGTTTGGAACAGGCAAAAAAACAAACACACAAAAACATAGAAAACCTAGGGTACATAAACGTACTGCTTATCTCCAGCCTCTCTGCTTAACGATACATGACAGGATATTGGGAAACATATTTAACTTGAACCCTGTGTCTTAAGCTAACATAACATAACTATGTCATGTCATTACCATGGACGTGCACAGGAGTGGGCTAAAGTTGCCCCTCCGAAGGAATTATATATATTTGCGATCAGGGGACGGGGGCGTGACAACAACAGTTAGTGAGAGTTAAAAATGATATTGGCCAAATTTGCGATCAGATGACGGGGGCGTGGCAGCGGCAGTTAGTGAGAGTTTAAAATGATATTGGCCAAATTTGCGATCAGATGACGGGGGCGTGGCAACGGCGGTGACAAAAATGAATGTGTTGCCCCTTTTTTCCAGGGCAGAGCAACTGCCCTTCAAAATTCCTGTGCACGTCCCTGGTCATTACAGTATGATGCTTTGACAGCTGAGTAGTATATGATATAAATTGGTACCACATCTAAATGCCTGAGCGCTGTGATGACAGTAACTCACAGTTGAAGCAGGACGATGTCATATCACTAGATATCAACTGGCATGATGAGCAATGAAAGGGCAGGCCATTTGCCAAAACGTGGTTGTGTCAGTCCTATGAAGCGGGGATTCAAGTGTTACTCAATGCTGCAACTGGCTGAGATATTGAGCCATAATGGCAGATCCTCAGGGGACGGTCAGAAAGGAAGGAAGTGCAAGGGCAGGCAGCGGGAGTGTGAGTTAGCGCCACGCTAACAAACCCTAGCTGAACTTACACTTTAAGCGCTCTCTCTCTCTCTCTCTCTCTCTCTCTCTCTCTCTCAACTCTCTCTACTCTCTGGTTCTGGTCTGTATGGAGACGGAGGAGGAGGAGGTAGGAGAGAGGTGGTTTAATGGACCGTAATGGAGGTGTGGGCTGTTTTGTTACCGCGCACGCTAATGTGCTTTAAAGTGGGAGATGGCTAATGAAATGAAGTGAAACGGAGACAGGAATTAAATTAACATCACAGCAGGGGGAAGGGATTTGTCATTATGGGAATGCAGTGTTTGTGAGTGTGTGTGTGTGTGTGTGTGTGTGTGTGTGTGTGTGCGCGTGCGTGTCTCTCTCTCTTTGTGTGTGTGTGTGTGTGTGTTTGTTTGTGTGGTTGAGTATAGGTAAAAGACTTCTAAGAACTGAAATTGTTCTGTGTTGTGTTAACCTAGAAGTACAAGTATGTGTACATGCATGACTGTGTTAACATTTGCATTATGTTGGCCATATGCGTTCTAATGTACCCTGTGCATATGTGTGTACATATGGAAGAGTTACTGCTCCATGTATGGTTGGAATATGTGTGTGACTGAGAGAATGAGAGAGTGAGTAAACAAGAGAGTGTGTGTGTGTGTGTGTGTGTGTGTGTGTGTGTGTGTGTGTGTGTGTGTGACAGAGAGTTAATGCTGCTGTGTTCACACCTCGCCGTCGCGTGTCTCAATGGTCTTGATCAGAACGGACTTCTTGGAGTGGACCTCAGATGAGCGGCCATGCTGCTTCTGCTGCTGCTGCTGCCCGTGCTGCTGCTCCAGGCTGGTCTCTATAGTAACACAATTCCAAGAGTTTATGAGTCATCACGTCATGGCGACACTCACTAAACACATCTGCCCAATCAGCATCCTCCAAAAAAACATCAGGAAGTTAAGAGCCCTCTATTGTAATGTATTAAGGTTTTTAATTAAGACAAGTTGTAGTCAGTAACCGTTTGTTGTGATCTAGTTCAGGGGCAGTGTGTTTATTACAAGACTTGACAAGAGTCAAGAGACAAGAGCAGCAAAGTGGCTTTGCTCCCCCTAGTGGTGAATGTGAATACTGCCAAATATTCTAATACATAATGTCATGCTTATTATAAGTTGCAAATGTGTGTGAGTGTGTGTGTATGCATCTGTGTATTGTCTGGGAGGTTTGTGAGGAATTGTATGTGTGTTTCCCATAAATGCACACCCTATTGTGGATTATTCCTTCCATAATCTACTTTATCTGGTGTTAAGGTGTATATTCCTTAAAAATGTCCTACTTTGTCAAGAACACCACCCTCTTTCTCAAACCCCTTGTACAAATTTGCTTTGGCGATCTCAAAGAGGTTTCACCTCAATTTTGAACATTAATTTCATAAATATCATAATCTATTCTTTATAAAAACCAATATTAGTGCTAGTTTGGGTGATTGAATCCTAGTTTTGCCTTTCACACATGTATTCAGACATTTGTAATGCATGTGACCTTCTGGAGGCGCTAGAGAGCTAAACACCTATTTGGTGGAATTCTATAGAAGTAATTGTAACACTGTGCCAAATTGTAAAGCCATACTTAAATGTTTGTTCCGTGGGTGTGTGTGTGTGTGTGTGTGTGTGTGTGTGTGTGTGTGTGTGTGTGTGTGTGTGTGTGTGTGTGTGTGTGTGTGTGTTTAGGACTGACCTCTGAAGCCCATAGCGGCAAATGACTGCATTGGAAGATTGACCCTATTGGAAACGGAAACAGCAAGAGAGCGTTAGTCTTTCCTCTAGAGGTTCCATCAAAACAACAGTCGAAGCAACTGTCATTTCCAGCATGGCCACATAGATGAATGAGACAGACCTTATCATTCACACCAGTGTCACATTTTCAATAACACCCATTCTTCTGCCGAACCCCAGCAAAACACAAGTTGAAAATGTGCTACTGTAGTTCTACATTACATTTACATTTAGTCATTAAGCAAACACTTTTGTCCAAAGCAACATACAAGGGAGAGAACAGTCAAGCTACAGGCAATAAATACTACTTTACATAAGAAATAGACAAAAGAAGGAAAATAAATGAGTTCTGCCACTAATGGTGCTGTGTGATTGACGTGGCAATGCGAGGGTGTGCCATCTCAGACCAGCGCTACTCTCGCTCTCTCACCTGCTCTCCTCTCCCTCCAGCAGCTTCCTGTAGGTGGCGATCTCAATGTCCAGGGCCATCTTGATGTTGAGCAGGTCCTGGTACTCACGCAGGTGGCGTGCCATCTCGTCCTTCATCTTGGCAATGTCGGCCTCCAGGCGGGCAATGCTGTCCTGGTAGCCGGAGGACTCGCGGCCATTACGGTCCTCCATCTCGCGCATCTGCCTCATCAGAGACTCGTTCTGCACCAGAAGAGCGTGAGAGAGAAGATGAAGAAGAGTGTGAGGGTCTGGTTTTGTTTCCACAGTGACTTACTCTGTGGTAGTTGTGTGTTTATGCGTAAATGTTTTTGGTGTGTGTGTGTGTCTGTGTGTACGTGCATTCTTTAACTTCTGTATCTGTTTTTGTTGCATCTCCTCTGATTGCAGATGTCACCTTTGTTCTATGAGCATTTCTGTAAAGTTTGTGTATAACAGCCTACAGCTTTTGCCTCCTTATGTAAGCAGTGAAATATTGATAACAAAAAAAGACAAAAGAAAGAGTGAACGGAGAGGGAGAAGACAAAGGAGAGTGAGAGTCATCATTTTTTGGGAGGGAGTAAAAGTTCAGATTCAGAGAAAGAATGACGAGAAAGAGAGAAAAGCAAAAAGAAAAGAGAGAGAAAAGAGTTTGACATGTCTGTTTCTTTAGAATGTTGAGTCAGGACGTTCTACAAAAGGAAACAATCTCCACAGGATTCTGAGTAGAACTTTTCATCATCCTTCTTTTAGACCGTGGAACACCCTGACAGTGAGCCTTTCCCTGAGAGTGAGTGTGAGGTAGGAGTGTTCTGTGAGTGACTTACGGTTCCCTTCAGAGAGTCGATCTCACAGGTGTAGGACTGGATTTGGTGGCGGTACTCCATGGACTCCTGCTTGGCCACTCTCAGGGCATCGTTGTTCTTGTTGACGGCCTGGTTCAGGTCAGTGACCTAAAGCACAAACAGAGATGGATGTTATAAGCGTATAAGATACATGGGTCCATCTACCAGCATTTGCCTTTATATATGAACGCCATAGTATGTCTGATTTCTATCTGTGTACCTCTACAGAAGAAAAACAAGTTAAAGAAATATAATAACTAGTAAAATAAATACAAATAAACTAAGCAAAACAAATTAATTGGGGTTTTATACTATTTCTTCATTTCTTTTCATTCATCACATTACATTCATCCCATTTATTATAATAAGTGCCTTGAACCAGAGAGGCTGCCTGTCAGTCACCCTTGCCTGGTATAACAATGCAATTTATCTTGCCTTTAGAGGAGGTCATGTGACTGTGGCCAGTTTGATCCTTTTAGTTTGACAGAAGCAGCTGACATTTTGACTGATCAAAAAGCTTTTTCGAAGGTTGCATTGATTTTTGTGTCTTATCTCTGCTAGTCTGGGGCAGATACTGGCACATATTAGCCATGAATGAGATAATAAAGAATCTAACTTGAAATAGGTGTCAGCCTGAACCGCAGAGCTAGGGCAAGGTTCTCCTGCAAAGCCTTGCAAACACAGCCAAAGTGTCCAAAATGGAGGAAAACTCTTACCGAATTTAAACTGCTCATTTCATGACAGGAAAACCTCCTTGAGCCCACTTTGCACAACATTGTTTCCTACACAAGACACATGCAAACCCACACACACTCGCTCTCTCACTCCCTTCCTCTCTGTTTCTCTCTCTCACACACACACTCTCTCTCTCCCTCCCTCTCTCACACTCTGTACCTTGGACTTGTACCAGTTCTCAGCCTCTGAAATGTTATTGGCGGCGATGGCCTCGTACTGGCCACGGATGTCCCTGAGGGCGGCGGACAGGTCGGGTTTGGACATGTCCATCTGGACCTGCACGGATGTCTCCTGCATCTGGGACTGCAGCTCACGGATCTCCTGCAATGGGCGGCAGAGGGGGGTGTCAGTGGGGTTCGTCAGGGGAACAGCAGTGGGGGTCGTCAGTGAGGGACATTATGGGGACATCAATGTAGGACATTATGGGGAGGTTAAAGACACATTGCAGGGACGTAATTGAAAACATGAGGACATTATAATCTATGGCCTGATATGGACGTTGCAGGAATATTGCAGTGTCATGACACATGTAACATGGACATTGTATACAGGCTTTACACTATAGAAAATGACATAACTTGTGAAAATGGCAAATGTGTGAAGATATTAGACTTAATTCATCATTTTGGCAGCTTAAACTTTGGCAGCTTTTTGTCATGAGACCAGATGGCTATTATTTATGTATCGCAATGTCAATTTGTGCTCTATGCAAATGAAACCAATTAACTTTGACTACTCATTTAGGGAAATCTGAGACCTTTAATCTATGCAGGGGGAGTTAGTAGTAGTGTCATTAAATAGTAATAGTAATGAAATATTATTAACAACTGGATGCATCAGTGACTGGCTACAAGCGCAGCTGAAAACAAGCACACATTAGATTTACAGTGTATGATTTTAGTCATTAAAGAGGTTTGAAAACATATCCAAATATCTTGATGCTGAAAATAGTCCAACAGAAAGAAATCTCATCTAGCTTTGGCTTTTTTAGGTGCCAAGTAGACTACTTGTTACATTGTTTTATCCTCAAAATGTGTTCCTAAAGGTTAGAACTGTATGACAGTTATCGTCAGAGAGGAGGAGCCTTGTCTGCCTCTGACCTAGCACTCTGAGTGACAGCTGTGTGTCTGCGTCTGTCCCTGGCAGGGTAATTATAGCACGGCATCTGTTAGCCACCATTGCGCTAGCTGCTGTGTGTCACGGGCAATGGCAACAGCTGAGGCACAAACGCTCAACGGGCCGACATTTCTCTGGTGACAAAGGTCACACAGCACCAAGCCGCTCAGAGAGAGAGAGAGAGAGAGAGAGAGAGACAGAGAGAGAGAGAGAGAGAGAGAGAGAGAGAGGAAACATGTAGGAATCTGATGGGCGGCCACAGCTTGAATTTGGTACTCCTCTGATGTGTGGTCTTTCTGTGTGTGTGCGTGTGTGTGTGTGTGTGTGTGTGTGTGTGTGTGTGTGTGTGTGTGTGTATGTGTCTGAGAGAGAGCGTGTGTGCATGCGAGTGTGCTTGATTTATGGTTATGTGTGCTGGTATGTGTGGGTATTCTGGGAGTGTGTATGATTGGTCCTTGCAGGTGTGTATGGGATTTGTGAGTCTGTGTTTGTGCATTTTTACGTGAGTGTGTGAGTTTGTGTGCATGGCGCCGATTGTTCTATGGAAGTTTACAGCTATGACTGTATGCAAGTGAAAATACTTGCCATGCCCTAAGTCATTTTTAATCGGTGCCAAGGGGGGTGTACATTTACATAAACGTTTTAAATAACTTTGAACTTTGACTTTGCTGTGTCCTCATAAGAGGAATGCTTCCTCTGTTAGCTGTGAAAAAGGCTGTAATACACTCTCTTACGGCCATGTGGACACATGCAAAAATGGCAGCTTCATAAAAGGGAGTTAGTGGATTAACAGAAAGCATGACATTTGGAGAAACCTGTTTCTCTGCCATGATGTTGATTTGGTTCTGTAACCTTTACCAGTGTGCCTGATTTCCTCTTGACTGACATACATCAGCTCTCTATGGGTATTTGTATGGAGAGACACACAAACAGACAGACATATAGGCAGGGCAGACAGGTAAGACACACAGACAGGCAGAGAGATAGAGATACACAAAAAGCCAGATAGACCCAGTTGGCAGACAGGAAACACACAGACAGGTGGAGGAGAGAAAGAGAGAGGGTTAGACAGACAGGCAGACAGACAGGTGGAGGAGAGATAGAGAGATGGTTAGGCAGACAGACCTCCTCATGGATCTTCTTGAGGAAGGCGATCTCTTCCTGGAGTCCCTCGATGCGTCTCTCCAGGTCCAGCCTGGCCAGGGTGGCGGCATCCACATCCTGCCGGAGGGCAACACAGTTTCACATTAGTGCTCGGAGAAACTACAGGACACCACAGTACACGATATATTAGCGCTGTCCAAGACGCGCAGTAGGATTTAACAGTATACATTAGAGGTGTCCAAGTCTCGCAGTAGGATACAACAGTTTACATTGGCACACTACTTTAACAAACTATTCATTTAATTAATTTAACTTAATTCATTTAACTCCCATTCATTTAACTCCAAAGCCTCAAGTGTTCAGCATTGTCACTGAGTGAGTCTTTATTCTATCAAGCTGTGTATGGTATAACATTGGGGTATATTAGGTATCATTGCAGAGGAAGGGTGTTTCCTGCAGGGAATAACTGTACGTTTGACCTGGAGAAATGGCATGTTATGGACTCAGGCGCGTCAGCTTAGTTTCTTTAAGAGGGAATATTTCAGTCAGTCTGAGACAGCTTCTGATTTTTACAGGGCTGCTGTTAATCTGTCAAGGCTCTTTGGAAACTGAGAGATGACCTTTCAAAGGTGTTTTCGTGTGTGTGTGTGTGTGTGTGTGTGTGTGTACATCTGTGAGTGAATGAGTGTGTGTGTGTTTTGGGTTTTTGTAACAAGTGCGTAAGTCTGTGTGGGCTTTGAGGATGTGTGTGAGTGAATGTGTGTGTGTGGGTTTTGAGACTCACACTTCTGAATGCAGAGAGGTTATTCTCAGCCTCCTCCTTCTGGTGAATCTCCTCCTGGAGCCTGTAGATGAAAGAACGAAAAAAAGGAGAGAAAGAGAAAAAAGAGGAAGAATGAAAAAAGAGAGAGAAAGAGCGAGATCTATGAGTTCACTGAGAGTGCAATCTGCCTCGCAGACAACCTTTTCATTCAGAGCTTTTGAAACTTTTAGAGTGTTCCTTTATGTAACGAAAGAGCCAGTTATGTGCAGTCATTCCTTAAGCGCTCATGGAACTGTATAAGCAAACCTTTCCTTACAAACAGCCAACAAACTCGTTAGGATACAATTGAACTTCAATCAGAGCCGACATTACCATCAGAAAGGTCAAACAATATGGACGGGAGATGAAACAGGCTTTATCTATGTGCCATTTTAGAGTCCCATGTGAGAGATTATGCAGGTAGGGAACTCTGCCAGGTATGTTCTGCTGATGGAGACTTGTGCCATTTTTACACACATGCAAGCGGTGAAATTGCATGTATCTGGTTGTTAAAGTTTATTTAAATGTCATCCGATAGCAGAGAACTATAGATCACATGAAGCATATCCAGTTTCATGTGTGATCGTGCTGGCACGTCGTTTATGCGCGGGGATATTTCAATCAACCCCATTGGCCTATGCATGTCAAGTCTGATAGCTCTATTTGTCGGGGTGGACACCACCCTGGGAAAAATGTATATAACCAGACAGATATATATATATATATTGTTTTATTTTAAATCTCTGCACCTGACCGCTCTATCGTATAACTAATGTGAAGATGATCTATCCTCACTAAAATTAGGCTGTCGTCAGACCACTCTCGGCCAAACATTTCGCTAATCCGTCCCAATTCACACGATCCATACAACATTCCACCGCCGTGGGCTCACACTGCTATTTGCGTCCTCGGGTCCCCTCAAATGTTAATGACTGTGTCCTCTGGGGCCTGCAAACGTTAATAACTGCCATTTCAATGTGAGGTGTCGTGCCGTACCGCCACGTGATGGAGCCATGATCCCAGCCGTGTCGTAGCCCCAGACAGCCGCCAAGTGGCTGAATGATAAGCGTGTATTTTTAGGAGATGAGAAGGCGCTGTGGGCCACTGAGGGGTATATTAGGCTGGCTAAATATAGCCGGATAATCTGGGAGCCGCTGCTATCTGACTCTGGGCCCTCTTGTGCAGCTGAGGAGCCGAAGCTCCCAGCGGCAGGGCAAGCTCTCTTCCGATCCGATCCGGTGTAATGGATCCCTCTCTCTACCCCCTGGGTAGTTACGCACAAATGTATTGGTTACTCGTTGAGACAGATAGCCTATAAACATGCTGTATACTATGGATGTTGACCAGAAAGTGTAATCACCCCCAATCACCCCCCTCTGGAGACTGGAGTATGATGCTGACGTTTGAATATTCTGGAGTGTCAAATTCGCCCAAAAAGTTAATTCCCCAAAATTCTCTTCTCACTAAAACGTGTTCTACTCCTCCAATGGCCTTCCTGGTCTCTTGTCATTGGGTGACATCAGATCCCCTCCATCTGTAACAAAGAGTGGGTCTAATGGCTGTGAAATAATCACTGCTAATTTATTTTGTGGACAGCCTGTGCTGTGCAAGCACAGGGTTTTTAGCTTCATTAGCTGCAAACAGATGCTGCGCTCTGTCATTCTCTGGAAGCGCTGGGTGAAACACGATACAGTGATCGTCTGCCAGGCGCTACGCTCTTCCAGGAACGAGCTGGCAAAGGGCGTAGGTGGCGGAGACATGGTAGAAACGCAGGGGGGCTGCCCGGCTAGTTACGTAACTCCACAGGTAGCGTTTGACATTTTCACCAGGAAAAGCCCCTATCATAAAATGTCCTTAATCATGTGGGTGGCTCTACAGTGTTATTAGTGTCTGCCATTTTGAGAGCAAGAACAACACAGTGGTAATTTGGAGCACCGTTCTCAGTGGCGCAGATGTAATAACTAAGCATGCCGACATGCTGACATTTATTTTGCCCCGAGGAACGAAATGTTCAAGGTTACGGAGTTCCTTCCATTTTCAATATAGGGCACACAATACAAATGAATCATGAGCCATTAAACGGTGAACTTATTCATTCAGTTCTATTCAATAGATGGAAATATTCTTTCTTCCTTTCTTTTCATTCATTCAGTTCTATCCAACAGATGGAAATATTCTTTCTTTCTTTCTTTTCATTCATTCAATTATATTCAGAATAGTCTTTCTTTCTTTCCTTCCTTCTCTCCTCACCTTTGTTTGAGCTTCATCAGGTCGTCGGCCAGGTTGTCCCTCTCCACCTCCACGCGGGCCCTCTGATTGGTCAGCCCGTCCACCTGACGGCGTAGCTCGCGCATCTCCTCCTCGTACATCTCGGCGATGCGCGTGGGCTCCCTGCCGCGCAGCTTCTCGATCTCCACCATTAGCGTGGAGTTCTGAGTCTCCAGGAAGCGCACCTTCTCGATGTAGTTGACGAAGCGGTCGTTCAGGTGCTGCAGCTCGGCCTTCTCGTTGGTGCGCGTGTCCAGGAAGTCCTTGTTCATGGCGTCGGCCAGGTTGAAGTCCAGCTTCTCGCCCATGCCGGCGTAGGAGCGCATGGCGCCGCCGCTGCCATAGCCGGAGGCTCCCGAGGAGCGGCTGCCGGAGGAGAACATGGGCGCCGCATGGGAGCTGCGACTCATCTCGTAGACCCGGGAGGACGAGTGAGAGGCACCGGTAGAACCGCGGCCGGAGGAGCCAGAGGAGAACATGGAGGAGCCCATGCCCCCGTAGCCGGAGCCGAAGGTCCTGCGGTAGGAGGAGGCCGACTGGGCAGAGGCGGAGTAGTTCTTGCTCATGGCTGGTGGTTGGTGTGGTGTGGGTTTGGTGTGGTAGTAGAGGCCCTCGTGGAGCTTGTGGAAAGTGAGAGGACAGGGAGAGAGGTGAGCTGCTATATGTAGACTCAGACCCTCCCCGACGTACTCCCACCCCCTAACACACTCACACACAAACACACACACACACACACACACACACACACACTCACACACACACTGCCCCCCCCCCCCGCCCCAGTTTTACCCCACGAACCCCCCCTCCCTCGTTTCCACCCCACTTCATCACTTCCCACACTCGTCCACTCACCCATTGCTCTCTCTCCCTCTCTCTTTCTCTTACTCCCTCCCCCTCTCTCTCTTCCCCATATCTCTCTCTTCCCCTCTCTCTCTCACCCCTCTCTCTCTTTCTCTCTCAGCTGTTATGGGCTCTGGTTTCCAGACTTGGGCTGGACTGGATGCCGGTAAGAGTGGGCCTTCAGGAGTTAGAGGGGGAGGTAGCCCAACTACATGCGTTGGCAAACTCATGGCTTCATAGTTACACCTCCATCTCAATTCCAGTACAAAATGAAAGACCAAAACCATTTCTGATAAGCCTATACAGTATATATATTTATATATATATATATATATATATATAAGTGAAGTTGGTCCTAAGCTTGTCCATGTGGTAGAACAAGCTACAAAGTTTGTTTGTCCAGATATCTTTCAAGTTTCTCCCACCCTTGAAGAACCCAAGTGTTCTTCATCACCATAGTCACAAAGCATGGCTGAACAAGCTGATGTTCTAAGTAATTTTCTGTAAGGAATCTTCCAAAGGGAGATGTCTGAGTGTACTCCATATATCTGATGTCTGAGTGAACTCCACATATACACAATCCTCCGAATTCATTCTTAGCCAAACTGGGTTCAGAAACCAAAGACAAACACTAGTAAATCTGTCTTTGTTATGTTAGCCAGATGGCCTAAACTAAAACAGTGCTGTGAAGTACAGTGCTGCTTATGTAAGGCTTCACTCTCTCATGAAGAGTTTAAAATACGGCAAAGGTCACCTCTCTTCCTGTCAAAGCACGAAACCCTCAGAGTGATGACAGGTCTGCAGAGACCTGCTCAGAAACACCCAGCTTCTACTCTCTCTCTCTATCTCTCTTGCTCTCTCTCTCTTGCTCTTTTGGTCTCTCCCTCTCTCTCTCCCTCTCTCTCTTTCTCTCTCTCCTCTCTCTCTCTCGCTCTGTGTTTATGTGCTTGACCATGTGCCTCTCCGTGTGAATGGAGTAATATTCATATATACATGTGTGTGTGTGTGTGTGTGTGTGTGTGTGCGTGTGTGAGTGTGTGTGTGTGTGTGTTTGAGCAACCTATATACAATTTACTGTTAGTTGTGTATAACTCGTCATGTTTTGCATTACAATGCACTCTGAATGTGAGTGTGTTTCTGTATGCGTATGTAAAGGTAACTAGCTCTGTTTGAAAGACCCTGGTAGCAAACCTCACCAGCTATGCAGAGCGTTCGAACCAAGGTGTCATCAGACCGACTCTGACTGTGGGATTCAACTATGAATCAAAATAATGAAGCCATCTGACTCCCTGAATAGCACACACCGCCATTAGCCCTGTCTCCAGCTTCAGAGAGTGTTTATCCAAAGAGGTATTATAAAGTACTGTTCCAGAGTAGGGCACATGTGAAATTGAAAATGAGCTATTTTTGCAGTGGTAATGAGAAGTGAAGCTGAGGTATTTAACATTTGGCTCTAAGAGGGTACTGTGTATACTGCACCAACCAACTGTATATGCATCCTACCCAAGTCTAATACACTTTAGTTACCGTAGTTACAATATTTATCCATCATTTATCCGTCTAATATACCATAGTTACAGTAGTTACAGTATTCAGCATCCAAGTCTAATATACCAGTTACCGTAGTTACAGTATTTAGCATCCAAATCTAATATACCATAGTAACATAGCACTTTACTTTACAGCACTCAGTATTCAGCATCCAAGTCTTATACACCATAGTTACAAAAGTTACAGTATTCAGCATCAAGGTCTAATTCACTATAGTTGTAGTTGTAATTTCATTATCCTAGTCTTATATACTTTAGTTACGGTAGTTACACTATTTGTAGTAGTTGATGAAAATAGTGATAATAATAATAATAATAATAATAATATGTATTTGTTTTTCTTAGTATACACATTGATTGAGTATTTATTGCACTAGTTCTATGAAACTCTATTGGGAACTATGCTGTAGAGTATGGATGTATGAATTAAGATGATGTCTAATACACCTTTATCGTCTTATTAGCGCACCCTGCTATACAGCCTGTGTGTTTGTAAATGTGTTACCCCAACTTCAACTCATTTCTACCGTACAGTCAGTCAATCTGTTGGAAAATATTCTCTAACAGTGAAGGAAATGAATTTGGTTGACATTTAGTTTTAAAAATAACATCTTCGTCATCAAGCTGTAGCCTGGAGCCCCATGAGGCGTGTAGGCCATGGAATCAGACTCAGACTCAGACTCACTCAGAGAGCCTTTGCCTTTGAGGTCTCTGTTTAGTGTTGCAGTCTGTCCTGGTTCTCTGATAGGGGGTCTCCACTGACCACAAGGCCCAGACGGGTGACTCATCTCTGGGTTGCAATTTGGCTGAGTGCCCTGAAGCTGATGACACATGGAGACTCAAACCAGAGGCTGAGCAAAGGGGCACGGGACCTTGTGGCACATTAAGAAAACAGAGCCGGACTTGATATCTGATAATGTGTTTATATAATAGTCATTATTATTATGTTTTAAGTCTCAATATGTCAATTGTACTGTATCTATGGACGATGTTCCCTACTACGTTGTAATCGACATCGTTGCGAATTTGTTCTGTACATCGTTCATAGTCGTTCTGAACCCAAGTTCTAAACTCAAGGGTGACATCTGAGTTTGAATGAGAGGCATCAGGCCTTTTCTACGAAGGTGACTCAGCTGGTCAGGGTCCAAATGGGCCTCTATTAGAGGGGGACGTTCACTGCCACAAATAACCACACTGCCTCTCGTTCTCACTGTTATGAACACAGCAGGGACATGCGCACTCAGATGAACACAGATGAGACTGTCTTTAATAACAGCCATGGTGTTAGACTGTTAAGTGCTCGCCACAGTTACCTTAAATAAGAATGTGACCGCCGCAAGACCACCGGAATACCCCCACGCTTCTAGTTTGAACCGGCGTAAACTAAAGACAAACAAAGCAGGTCACCAAAGTAGCGAATGGCATCCGAGAATGTAATTTGGAATGTCCCAGGAGAGGTTCTGTGTTCCTTACTGAGACAGAATGTTAGTGATAGTTTGTGTCGGCATACACTCTTACATGCCAGGAGCAGTGAATCCTGGGCAGACAGACAGACAGACAGACAGACAGACAGACAAATAAACCTGCAGGTAAGCCAAGACTGTCTCATCAACAGCAAAAGATGCAACACAAAAGGAAATATCACATCCTCCCCATAAAAACTCCCTCCCATGTACCTCCTTCCACCACAACCAGTGACTCCTGCATAGTTCTAGCCCTTGTTCAACTCAGATCTGGTTCTGGTCCGCTTCAGTGTCAGGGTCTGCATTGGCACCCTCCTCCCCCCCCGCCATCAGCTCCTTTCAGCCCCCCACAAACACACATTTTGCACACAGCCATTAGGGACCTTTAGGTTCTCCACACAGCAGTTGCTCTGGTCACTATTTATAGACCTTCATGGCTGAACTCAGTGCCATGCGAACCAGTTCCCCTTCAGTCTCTCTGGTGGAGTGTCGGATTGGGGGGGTCTTACAGGAGTGTGTAACATGTGTCTATACCCCCCACCACTGTCCAAGAGCTATAAAGGGCTACAGGGTGTGGCCGGGGGTTAAACTGTGGCTTTAAAAAAATGCCATGGAACAGGTGTGTTCTTTGACTTATAACACAAGTGTCCAGAAAGAGGAAGACCAAATCTGTTTTTTTTTAGTACGTACTGTCTGTCTTTATTTTGTCTTTAAAGATTTGACATATTTGCAAAATCTAATGTTTATACAGAAGTAGTAAGACATACTTACATATTCCTTTTAGCGTGCATTTGCAACACCACAGCACAGTCATATTTCTGGACATGTTATGTATGAAAATAAAACACCTGAACTAAAATCTGATTATGGACAAAACTGCTAAATGGCAAAAAAAAATACACCACACAGTTGCGAGTTGACTGGTTTCTAAAATACCAAAATATTGGAGCAAATCGTTAAACTCAAGTGTTAATCTTAATTCACGAGTGTTTACTCACACAAACAACCATGAGGTTACATTACGACACATCAAGAGGACATTTCCACGATTTCTACCATGTATACAGTACGTGAGCCACAGGGAAGGAACAGTCACTGGTGTTGTGTTTCAATCAGGCTAGCGGCTAGCTGCGTGTCTGATGTGACTAGTGGCACAGGAAACGGGAACACCAGCTATGCTGTCCCAACAGTGTGATGCCTGTCTCTCACACACACACACACACACACACACACACACACACACACACACACACACACACACACACACACACACACACACACACACACACACACACACACACACACTCACACACACACACTCACACACACACGCACACACACACACGCACACACACACACACACACAGCTATGCTGTCCCAGCAGGTTTTGGTAAAGGTGTGATGCCTGTCTCAACTTCACAGCATTGCTTCAGGGGCCTGTCAGCGTTCCCCTTACCGAGCAGAACAGCGATTAGAACCAAGTTCCTCAAGGGAACGGCTGGAACCCACTGCAGGGGTGACTACTCTGTGGGGAAATTCTGAGAACAAGGATTCAGTGCCATGTCTTTTTAAACATGCTCCTGCTGGCTTGCCACAGTCAGCTGAAGATATTCTTACAGAGGATTTGGCATCTAGTACAGGGTCGTGCAATACAAGAAATAAAGTTGAAACTATTACTGTCCTCACTTTAAAGCTCAGTAGAAAATAAGAGGGAGATACAGTCCTCCAAATTTAGGATGAAAAGGAGAAGGATTCTGTCTAAATATTTGAGAAATATACATAAAAGACAAAAACATAAAAGTTAAATTTCAGTCTTTCAAATCCCCTTCTTCTTTAAAGAAATAGTTTCAGTAAGGCCCAACTGTATACGTGAGGGAATTGTTTTCCAATCCCTTTCTCCGTCCTCGTTTTTAATGTGTCTCTCCTTTCCTCTCTCTCTTTCTTCCCTTTTATCTCCTTTTATATCGCTGTCCCTCTTTTTTGTGTGACTGTGGAGTCTATCTGTGCACCATTCCGCTGATCTATAGTTGACCCATAATCATCCTTTAACTGAGGCCACAGCGCCATGAAATATGAAAATAGCACAATCCCGCTTTCTGCTTGGCTCTTTCAAATGCGAGCATGTGTGTGTGTGTGAAAGTGAGAGTGTTTGAAGGGGCCGGGACGGATGTGTGTGGGTATTTGTGTATCTTTATGTGTATATGTGTGTGTGTGTGTGCCAAGACAGATGTAGGTGTGTGTGTTGTGGTATCATGAGAGGCTTTACCACTGAGCGGGGTGTAGGGCAGTGCGTAATCACTGGACCGAGCAGGCAAAAAATGCTTTTAAACGAGGAATCCGATTTATTAGCCAACACAAAGTCTTTCAGGAAGCAAACATAAAAGTTCTACAAAGGCAAAACATAGGCTTCATAAAGTTGCTCCAAATCTAAAATCCTACCAACGGTAGGTGCAGCTCAAAGTTCCTCAGACACCTAGCTGAGTTTGTGCCACGCACGATGTCGCCCGTTTCTCCCTGTGTGTCCCCACTCTCAACTCTTTTCAAACTCGTTCCTGCTCAGGTGCCAACCTACTCTAACCATTTGCACCTGAGCTTGCAATCAGTGGATGGCCAGACCTTCCTAGTCCCCAGAGCAACTCCCCAGGGTCCTAGAGCCTTCCCCGTATAGGCCTGCTGAGGTAATTTACTCCCATTTCAACCTAGTGGAACCCCAAGCACAGCTTGTGGTACCACAGTGTGTGTGTGTGTGTGTTTGTGTGTATCTGCTTGTATGTGTGAGTGTGTGTACATCTGTGTGTCTATGCGCTCCTCTTCTCCTCTCCATTCCTCCCTCTCTCACCGCCCTAAATCACGAGCCCCCCTGTTGTGCTCCGCACGGGCCGTGTGACAGGCCCCAGTGCATGCTGGGACACAGCTGGCACCTCCCGCTGGGTGAGTTTACCCAAATGGGAGCCTGGCACCATTACAGAGGGGCACAGTGCTGAGCTCCTGCAGATAGCCCACCGACTCCTTCAGCAAATCTCTCCCGTAACCAGCCGCGTAGTTGTGTACATGTTTATGCCAGCTAGGAAACTGCTTCGTCCAAGTGAAAATGAAAATGCACCATCATCATCATCATCACTCTGGCAGAGGGACTGCCAATAGAAACTAGCCTTTTCGCTATAATTGGGTGCATTTACATTTTGATGTTCATGAATGGACTCTGTCCCTCTTGATCAATTAAACAAATTAATTGATTGATTGATTGATTGATCTTTATCATATTCAACGCAACAAAGGCTCAGTAAGGGTTAGGGTTGGTAAATTACATGACTCAGTGGTGTCTTACAAAAACGGCTCACCTCTGTCCATTTGAAAATGATACATCACTGCTGTCTGAAAGAGATTTCAGTTGATAACATGACTCATCACATCACAAAGTTCTGGATGTTGAAATGTCTGTCATTCACTGTGTCGGACTGGTGGAGTGGTTCTGTTTGATAAGGTCGGATCACCTAGTGTATGAAACAGGGTCACGTTAATCTGGAAAGCCCCAGGATCTGAGGGTTCAGGTTGGATTACATTAGGGAATATCCCGTTGGGAATGTTTTTCTACCTCATCATCTTTTTACCCCCTACCCACCCCCCACCCCGCCATCCTTATTTATCACACACATCGTCTCCACACCGACAGCAAAGACAGTTGCTGTCTGTCTGTTACCATGACAGCTGGTGTTAGGGCCTATAGGATATGGGGCATATAGGGCCAATCCTATATGATGCACATATGACAGATTTGCAGAGCTAGCATTCTAGTTGTATGGTTGGGTGGGTAGGATAGGAATCTTACGCTCCTAAATCTGTGCGTCATGTGGCCTAGTAATCAAACTCACATTCATGAATATACTGTATAGTCATTTCACACACACACACACACACACACACACACATACACACACGCACACGCACACACACTGGAAGTAGTCATCATGTCGCTATGCTGTAGTGAGGTGACAGCATCACTCTTTCAAAATGGCCACCAACCTCCCAGTTTCTTTGGGCCTGGTATGACAGGAAATATCCGCCAACACATAAACACGCTCAAAACCAGGGCAACATCCCACACATGAATGTGTTGATCTGAGCATGAAACATGATTAAGACACTAATCTTAAATTAGCTTTGGAGCAGTAACCTTCCCCTTGTCACGGTACATGTAGAGAATGATTAAAAAAGAACTATGACACACTCCAATCAGGGCAAAGGCCTGAGGTTGCCTAGAAACCACAAACATACAAAAGAGAGGGAGGGAGAAAAACATTGACCTGTACCCGATATAGCATTGGACCCTCACCACCGACCGTCTGTCTTTAGAACTATGAGCGGTTGCGCTCGTAAAGTTCTAGTCACAACTAGATGATTCCGTTAATGCGGTCACACTGAAAGACACATGGCCACATGGGAATTATAGATAATCAACACGTCTTAATCCGCAATGAGTTCATATTACTGTAAAACTGAAGTGAGCAGATTTTACCCTTTATCTGTTAAATTTCTTCACAAGCAACAACAGGCATAAACAATTCTCTTGTCAGTTAATTTAAACTGCAGTTACATTAGAACTTGTCTTATGGATCTGTGTTCTGTGACATTATAACACCCCTCCTCTTCTCTCTATTGCTTAATCTCTCTCTAACTCTCTCTCTCTCTGGATTTTCCTCTTCTTTCCTCCCTCGCCCTCTTGTTCTTTCATCCTTGCGTGTTGCTACCCCTGTCCATGCCACTGACACGTAATCCCAGCCATAGACCTTCCGAGCAACAGGGACGCCTTGCGTTCCGACCGGCGTTCCAGCTTCTCGTGTCCATGACCCATGTAATGACAGGCAGGTGGAAGTTTATGGGACAGCAGCAAGACTGACACTCTGGGAGCCACAGAGGGTGATAGAGAGAGAGAGAGAGAGAGAGAAAGAAAGAGAGAGAGAGAGGGAGAGAGAGAGAGAAAGAGAGAGGGAGAGAGAGAGGGTGATAGAGAGAGAGAGGGAGAGGGGGGAAAGAGAACTCAGTGTTTGTAGTGGTTTAAAGCTTTGTCAATCCATTGTCCTAGATATAAATACCTACTGTATAGTCATTTTGTTCATGGCAGTGTCTATCATACACATACTTACTCACGTAGGCTACTCATAAAAGCTAGTTTGTGCAAAAAACATATTTTGAATAACACTGATTTTGAGATGAATGGGGTGTTTGTGGGGGTGGTATGAGGGCGTTGGGGATTGTATTGCGGGGGCAGAGGTGTCTTTTCATTCCGTGACATGTGACCTGCAGCGTGTGTGGGGGTGCCGGGAAGGCGTGGGTGGCATGGCACTCTGAAGGGGGTCGTCTTTCAAAAACTCCTCATCGCTGCCATGGCAACACACACAACACTCATACACAAATGCCAAAGAGCTGAGCTGAAACACAGCAATGACAGAGAGTGGGTCACACAGGATGGAGGGACAGGCAGATAGATACAGAAAGAGAGGGAGGGAGAGAGAGAGAGAGAGAGAGAGAGAGAGAGAGAGAGAGAGAGAGAGAGAGAGAACTACGGGAATTTGACCGGACAGGGTAGCGTATCATGCTGATTCAATTGAATTTAACACATCACATAGCAGTAAGTAATAGCGACTGTGAAAACATTATTCTAAGAATCGACCTATCTGAACAGTAAATCCTTACCCACACTTCCACATCCAATCAATATTCATTAAGTCTTCCCTTATTGTTGTAATTAGTATTAGAAAGAGTTTCCGCTAAGTGAGAATTAACAGAATGACAAATGATGCTGTAGTACTCAACACGCAGTGAGCACTTTTGGCCTCTAGATGTCAGCAGAGCTTCGGTAGCTCACCAGAGAGCTGTATCACTCTCAGCCTCTTTCCCTTTCGTTAAGGCTTAGATGTCTGGGTTTTTTTTTTGTATGATTGTTTGTCTTTTGTGAATTTCAAATCAAAGTAGACACGAGCTCTGGAAATGTCTTTTATAACCCAGGCTCATTGAGCAACCAAGACAGCAATACATGGTATCTACTCAAGAAGTCCTGGTGAAGATCAAGTGGAGGAGTTTGTTTTTGGGTCACGTACTAGCGTTAACTTACATTGGCTAATGCAGCTTAAAATGTGGACTCGTGTTACATAAAAATCAGTATGTTGACAATTAAAATGACATAAATGAGCAACATTCATAGACTCTAAATAAAATAGGAAAAGAAGACATTTTATTACCGCTCCATTTATGTACCAATCGAAATTTCTGCGGGTAGGAGTCAATTTTCAACTGGATAAAACAGCTTTCTGATTTCAACCCGCTGGTGCTAAGCAGATGTATGATCCATGCAGTGCCACAGGGTGGACTGGCAGTTATTGGTAGCATATTGCAGACAGAACTGCATTTGAAGTGGAATTGGTGGAGGCCAAATGCAAGGACTTTAAAGTTGTTGGCGTAGCCATTCTCACTAGGCTACGGTAGGGTACATTTATGTAATATACGGAGGAAATAATTCACGCTCCTACAATCGGTAAGTGGTAGACCGGAAAGAGAAAGACTTTATTTGCACAGCAATATTTATACAGAACATCACGCATAACGTCTGACGTATGAGATCATATATGTCAACACTCCCACTTGATCACATACTCTTAACATCATAAACTTACAAATATCACAACACTTTAATACACAGGATTCTGTATTAGTATACTGTATAACAGAGACACTCCATCTCTATAATTTCTTTATTTTGATTGAGTTTAACCTTTTTACATACCAAACATAAATGTCATAAATCTCTCCACCTTGAACTTTGTCATTGGCTTTGTCATGACATCTGCCACCATATCAACTGTAGGACAGTACTCAATCAATATTTTCCCATCAGTTACTGCAGAACGAAATAAAATGGTACCTTATATCAATGTGTTTGCATCTTTGGCGGCAAACTGGGTCTTTGGACAGAGCAATTGCACCTTGATTGTCCTCAAAGATTTTAACTGGTGCAAACTGACAATCATTATCCATTCCATTCATTAACTGTACAAGATAGAGGCTCTCTTGTGTGGTTACAGCCAGCGCCATGTATTCAGCCTCACATGTTGATAAGGCAACTGTGGCCTGCCTTTTAGACTTCCACGAAATCAGTGGACCATCATCAGTTAGACTAAAGCAGTATCCCGTAGTGCTTCGTCTGTCATTTATATCAGCAGCCCAATCAGAATCACTGTATGCCACAAGTTTTAGATTTGCCTCACTTTTCCTGTAACATAACTCACGATCAATTGTGCCTTTCAGATACCTCATCACATGCTTAGCTGTTATCCAGTGTTGTTCATTTGGTTCTGACAAATACTGTGATAACTTACTCACAATCCAACTTAAATCAGGCCTATCAAAAGTTCCCTGAGATATATTCACATTCCCTTGATTCTGTGCCGTTACAGTTTCAGTTAATCTGGGTGACACATATCTCTTCTCCACAAAGTCATCGTCAATCATTAGATCGGTTTGGGTTTCTTTCTCCACAACATTCTTTGTGACAAATCTCACCAGCCGGTGTTTCGATACCTTCTTAGTGTCAGGGTAGTACACTAGATATGCAGGGCTATACTTGTCATATCCTATGAAAACTCCCTTCTCACACCTCGAGTCTAACTTCTTCTTGTCATGCTTGTATGTGTAGCAGACAGATCCAAATACTCTCAATCTAGACAAGTTTGGTTTCTTGCCTGTAAGCATGAAGTATGGCGTTTGCTTTGTTCTGTTACAGTAGCATCTGTTACGAATCACTGCAGCAGTCATTACAGCATACGTCCACAACTCCTTCGGTAGATTACTCTCAATCAACATGCATCTCGCCATGTCAAATAGTGTGCGCCAATTCCTCTCTGCCGTGCCATTTTGATGTGGCGAATATGGTGCTGAGAATTCGTGTCTAATGCTATGCTTGGTTAGCAAAGACTGAAACTCCTGTCCTGTGAACTCTGTGCCATTATCTGACCTAATGCACTTCACACTCCCATAAGGGGTTACATCAGCAAGATATCTCTCTGTTGCTTTCGCAGTATCACTCTTAGCTTTCAGGAAATACACAGACACTGTACCTGAATAATCATCTGTAAAAGCTAAAGTATACCTGAATCCCTCTTTTGCTACTGGGTCAATAGGACCAGCCAAGTCAGTGTGTACAAGCTCAAGTGCTGCTCTTGCACGAGCGTCTGGTTCTCTGCTTCTGCTCTGGACGAATTTACCCTGTGTGCATATCTCACAATTCTGTTTTGATTTATCAAATTTGCCCTTAATCTGCATCCCCTCTACTACATCTTGCAATCTGGAAACATCATCGTAATTGCAGTGCCCTAGTATTTCGTGCCAAGTTTGAATATCAAAACATCCATTACAAGAATCACTACCTTCTTCACTTTCATCACTAACAGTGTCCAAGTAATAAAGTCTATTGTGTTCTTTAATGTCAAACCTTGTACCGCTTTCGTGGATGAGTTCATCTTCTCCTTGCTTGAACCGTACAGAGGCTCCGTTGGTCGTCGCTGCTTTTACCGAGAAAATGTCCTGGGGATATGTCGGGATGAAGAGCGCATTCTTCAGTGTAGCCTTCACTCGCTTTCCCTGGCGGTTCACCAGGTTCACCTCCGCGTCGCCTCTCTTGAGAGCCACACCGTTTGCCCTGGTGCCGTCAGCCAATTCGATGAAGTGCTTCTCAGACTGGAACGTGTTGTCAAACTTCTTAAACTTCCCGATATCCGTAACGATATGCGACGTTGCTCCCGTGTCGACCATCAGCCCTTTGAGGTTCCATCCACGTTCCTGGAAGTCGCCCGCCTTGAAAGCATATTCATTTTCTCCACTCTGTTCCTCATCAGCAACTTGTTTGACGTTGTCATTTCTTTTCCGTCTGCAAAGTGCATCTGTGTGTGTCGAACTTTTGCAGTATCCACACCATTGCTTTCTCTGGCGTTCGTTCGGGCATGCCTGTGCTTTGTGTCCCTTCACTCCGCAATTGTAACAGACAATGTCGCGGCCTGCAGCGATCTCTCTCCCCCGAACTGTAGCACTCGCCCTCATGACGTTGTCTTCCGAGCTAGCACGATATTTTTCAGTGTCTTCAAAACTTCTCAATTTTGTCTTGAATTCAGCAAAAACTAGATTCTCGTCCGTTTGCGTAACGTGGATAACGAACGGTTTGAATGATTCCGGCAATCCCTTCAAAATCATGGCAATCAAAAGTCCATCACTCAGTCTTTCTTCAGCATTTCGAAGTGCTGTAACTGTTGCTTCGGCCCTAATTATGTAGTCCGTCACACTTTCATCTGTACTCTTTTGCAAAGACGTTAGCTCCGTGTACAGGCTAATTATTCTTGGTTTGCCTTTACCTGCGTAGTAGTCTCTCAGTATCTTGAAAGCTTTTCTTCCGTTGTCTGTAGCATCTCTCATTATTAACGACAGGCTTTTATCGTCCAAGAACTGTATCATTTCTGCATATACCTCTTCATTTTTCTTTATGTCGTCCTCGACGTCGTCTTCCTCATCGTCGGAGCCAGGCTCGTTGAGGAGGGTATCCTTCAGTCCTAGTAGGCGCATGTGGCCCAAAAACTTCGTCTCCCAAATTTCGTACTTCTTCTCATCTCCGTCGAAACACAATCTACTCCACCTACTTCCATCTCGTGACCTGGGCCCATAACCTGTTGGCGTAGCCATTCTCACTAGGCTACGGTAGGGTACATTTATGTAATATACGGAGGAAATAATTCACGCTCCTACAATCGGTAAGTGGTAGACCGGAAAGAGAAAGACTTTATTTGCACAGCAATATTTATACAGAACATCACGCATAACGTCTGACGTATGAGATCATATATGTCAACAAAAGTAAACTTAAATAACGTCAAAGTGTACAAACAAAAAAGAAAGCAATGCGGTTTAAATTAACTTTTATACATAGAAAAAAATTTAAACCAAGTAAGCCGTGGATATCTTACCCATCACAGAGTTGAGATAGTGATGCCAGTCTGGACTTGGCAGATGTGGAGCTGGAACTCCAGCTGTCCCAACACAACCATGCTTCAGAGAACTGATTCCGGTTCCGATTCTGCTCTGTGCACCATCCTAATAAGACAAACAGTGGAGACGTAGACCTATCCAAACATGTCACAATGTAGTTCATGTTTGTTTTCCTGTGATGCCGGTCTCGACTCGAATGCTTCGACAGAAAAGTCATTCAACAGCTTGAGACGTATGTGAGGCATATATGTGAGGAACAGTATGGCAAAGTCATTGGCTCTTATAACAGGACCGACTTTCTTACAGAAAGACTCAAAAAACGATACGGAGAGGGAGTTAGATGCAACAGGGACCAGGAGAGTCAATCTTTCATTGTTAGGTAGGCTTAGTGTCATTCATAACGAGAGCATGTAAAAACAGGGTTTGGTCACTGTTGGCACACATAATGAGCCAGCGACCAAGAAACACATGTGTCTGAGTTTATTAACTCAGGACTACTGCAAAATGACAGCTTAATCATGTTATGGCCGTAGCAGTCCTTTAAACTACCATGCAGTAGGCTGAGTTATGTAGTAAGATAGTGTTCCAATCAAACGATTTCCTTTCAAATGCAACTTGTTTTGCAGCTCAGTCTTTGTCACACTGTCCTATTCTCCAGGCGCTGCCATTCACTTCTGTTTACGTCTACACTCTGGCACACCTTTCTTGAGTGTGTGTACCATGACAGGAATTCTGCGAGCGCCCGCGTGTGTGTTTTGACCCAACAGCAGGTCTCACCAACTCTTTTAAGATGACGTGTCGGTGCTCTTTGACATCTGACTCTTATCTGACATCTGACTCTTATCTGACGCATCCGTGCGTCGTTAGGCTCATACCTCCTTTGCAGTTAGTTAGGCTCCCACGCTAAATGTGTTCTTACTGCGCAGCTACTGCAGGCAATCTAAAACTAAATGGCACAGTCTTTCTGTGATGGCTTCTTGAAACGGTCTTTCTGTGATGGCTTCTTTCGGTCTTTCATCTGATTGCTAGACCCTCTGACGTTCGGTTGCACGCCCCCTCCTCCTGGATTTCGCCCTGAAGAGATCTGTCGTTGGCGCTATGACGTATTTGCGGGTCCCCGTCATCTCGGTGTGGTTGTGGAAGGAAAACTCGGATGTGAATCCTGTTCCGAATCCACACCAGGTCTTCCAAGTACTTATGAATGTCTCCGTATGTTTTTGATTGCCTTTTACGACAAGCCACATTGAGCCCACCTCTTCCCCTCCTCTCCTCGCCATCCTTCCCCGATACCTGTCAAAAACATTAAACCGCACAATTAGCCCGGTACCTGCAAAATGAGGATTTAAATCGCTGTTCCTGGAGGCAACCGATTTCGAGCTGGCTGATTTGAGCCCTGCTTGGAGGATGGCTGGTTCGAGACACCAGCGGCTATGGAGAGTCGTGCTTCTCTTGACCGTATGCTACCAGGTCGGGCTCTCCGGCAGATACGGTAAGAACATGTCGCGCATCGGAGAGCAGGGATGTACACGCCTGGTGTAAAGTCAGAGTAAACCAAGCGCAAAAGGAAATGCAGGTAGTATGAATGACAATGCGGTTGTCTGCTCAACTGCGTACGTGTCGATCATATTCGTGTTTAATATGACACTTCTATTATTTTGACAGGCCTGTGAATTTACTTGGTGGAGAGTGGTATTCAGTGATCATATAAACAGGTTTCAGATGTAGGCTACTTGTTGTGATAGTTGAAAAGGTCTATCTTCATACATGATGTTTTTTCGAAGCACCATGAAGTTTGTTTAAACATACAATATAAAGAGAATGCCAACGCCAAGGAGTCAATATGAAAACAGTAAACTACATACTTTACATACTTTACATTTTATTTTAATGTATCTTATCACACGTCTACTCGACCGTGATTGCATGGAGTCTAACAGTTGAAATCTAAAGCGAAAACCATGGCTACATAGAAAAGGTGAGACAACCACGGAACTGGGCTCGTAGACCTGCTGCATTCGCGAATACTAACTGACGGGATATAATAAACGGTGAGAAACGTCAGCACCATGGAGAGCTCCAGGCGAAGGCGCCTTCTGAGTGCCGCTCTCCATCTCTTCCCTTCCCATCCCTCAACAACAGTCCCCACTCCTCCGCTCGTCATTCTTGACTCCCCCTCCTTCCTCTACGGCAGCAGTTATCCTAATACACAATGGAGATGTCATTGGCAGTCGCCGTTCGTAACGTTATTTCCCTGGTAACAACACGCGTGGGCCTTGACCACAGACGTGTCGTGTATGTGTGAGTGTGTGAAAGAGAGCGAGCGCAGCAGTGCAGAGGGCCGTTAGTCAACGGCGCCGTTCCACACACGCGGGTTCATGCGTGGCTTGTTGAGTTATTTGTTTCTTTGTGTCTAGTCTTTAAGCCAGCACTGTCGCCCAGTTATGGGCACAGGGAAGTTGGAAGGACACGAAAATGGTGGATGAGTCGTTTCCTCATAACAGCTGTATCTGTTGTGTCGAAGGACAGTGGATATTGTCTATGTGCCACAATAACAATGCCATTCACATTTTGTTACCCATACCTTCAATTTATTCAGCTTGAATTGCAACATCTGTAGAATTGTTTGAATGTATATCCTTTAAACAGACCCTGATATAGGCAAAACAAATGAGAAAAGTAGTGTGGGTTTCTAAAGTGATGTGTGGGAGAATTTGAATTGCCTGTTCTTAAATTGTGTTTACTTTTGTCTCCAAAAAAAAAATCTCTACACACATGATCTATTCTCTCCTTCATCTTTCTTTCCCTGTGTTCCGCAGTCCTCACACCTCTCTCTCTTTCTTTTCTCTCTTTCTCTCTCTCTCTCTTCCTCTCTCTGTGTGTGAGTGCATGTGGGTGGTTGAGCAAGTGTATGAGTCACTGATGACATGCTGTCTTGCGTCACAGCTCCGCAGGTACACAACAATAGGCAGCAGCTTTGGTGGGATAATGAGATGGGTGATCAGAAGTCTCCTCTAGTCTTTCAGCTCTCTCTCTCCCTCTCTCCCTATCTCTCTCTCTCTCCCTCTCTCTATCCCTCTCCCTCGCTCTCTTTCTCTCTCTCTCATTATCCATGGCTC
Source organism: Sprattus sprattus (assembly GCF_963457725.1). Taxonomy (NCBI): domain Eukaryota; kingdom Metazoa; phylum Chordata; class Actinopteri; order Clupeiformes; family Clupeidae; genus Sprattus; species Sprattus sprattus. The sequence goes on from NC_137924.1 coordinate 31,195,788, forward strand.
CCTAGCTTTACGATTCTCATTAAAGAAGTGCACTGCTTCTGTTTTCTGCCTTGTCTGTAAATGGGGGTTTGTGTTTATATGGGGGATTGTCTTGCTGCGTTTACTGTACTGTATAATGTGTTTTCCCCCACATTTCCATAAGCATTTACAATTACACTTTGGGGTGTTGCTTTAGCTGAAATAGATGTTTAGCTGCTAAACTGGCTGCTTCTTTAAAGGGATATAAATCATTATTTAGATTTTATGACTGTCATCGCCAGGAAATGATTAATTTCTTCAGTGGTCGCTTTAGTGCCTGCTTGATGTGGCTAAAAATAAAGGCTGCTTTTGAAGACCAAATCAATCGATTTGTATTGAGTCTTATAGGTTTTTAGTTTTGCCCTTTGTCAGTATTTCTGTGTTCAAATGTCTTTCCGATTTCTAGAAGTGTGTCTTATTTATTTATTAACTGTTATTTTTTTTTTATTTGAAATGCGTGCTCACTTTTGTGTTGATCTGTTTGGACTCATTTCAGAAAGATATGTCTTTTTTTATGATGATTTCTGTTCCTCTGGATATTAAAGTTCTAATACTATGAGTTATTTAAGTTTATCTACTAATGTTTGCAAATGATAGCGCAACAGGTTATTAGCCATGTGCAAGAAGACTATGCCAGGCAGTCTCATTACAAGTAATGCAGTTAGCTGGAAATGGAGCTCAGCTGAGCGCTGCATGTCGTGATGTATCGGACCGGGGGGATAATTGTCTTGCAGAAGATGGTGGATATGCAGGCCGAATGCATCTGAAACTGCCAGAGTCGCTCTTATCTGCGCTCAGTGACATTAAAACAGCCCAGCACCTCACTCTTTTTCTTCTTTTTCCTCTCTCTCTCTTTCTCTCATCTTTTCCCCTCTCTCCTCACTGACACTTCTTACTCTTTCATCATCCCTTTGACTTCACCCCCTTCCTCCATCGCCTATTTTCTCTCTCTCTCTCTCTCTCTCTCTCTCTCTCTTCCATTCATCCGTGTCTTTCTTTGTCTCTTTGTCTCTCCCATCTTCTCTCTGAGGCACCACTCACTTCACCAGTTCCACCAGGAAATTAATGATTGACAGTAACCGTGTGGAGTGCATCTGTTTAGCTTGTGCAATCAGTAGGCAAGGCAAAATCTGTTGAATTTACAGACAGAGTTTTGGCTAAAATCCATTCGTCTCACATTTCTGCGTTATCTATTTTGCTGCATCTCTGTCTCTTGTATTTTCTCGGTCTGTATGCCTATCACTGTTTGCTCTGTGATCTGTTCTCCTCTTCTCCCCAGCCCCTCTTCTTCTCCTCCCTCTCCCTGCCTTTCCTCTTCTCACGACCTTTCTTCTTCTCCTCCCTTTTGTTTTATCCTGTTGATTCCTCACTGCTTTCCTCTGTGTTTGGTTCTCGCTTTACTTCTTTACTAATCTGTGTTTTTCTCTCTCCCGTTCCTCTAATCTGTGTGTGTGTGTGTGTGTGTGTGTGTGTGTGTGTGTATGTATGTGTGTTTGTTGGTGGGGTGGGTCTACAGCTTTGGGTTTACTCGTTTACTATCCTGTGTGTTTTTATCTCTCTCTTTCTTTATCAGTGTTTGTCCTGTTTGACTCCCATGGCAAACAAACACACCTACACACACACACACCTACACACACACACACACACACACATACACACACACACACACACACACACACACACACACACACACATTGGCCGCTGCAAGCTTTCCCACATTGGAGGCAAGCTCTTGGGCTGACCTCAGCGCAGACATTTTGACTGTCTTTCACACATGCACACGCACACACACACACACACACACACACACACACACACACACACACACACACACACACACACACACACACACACACATCTCTCTGCCTGGCCACTTCTTTGTTTGGCCAGCTGTGTCCAGCTCCAGTACTACACAGCTCACTGGCAATCTCCCCACTTGCCTACTATCTACACACACACTCACACACACACACACACACACACACACACACACACACACACACACGCGCGCACACACATGCTCACACACACACACACACACACACACACACACACACACACACACACACACACACACACACACACTTTTCCCACTGTCCAGACACTTTGTATTTAGCCCTCCCCTGCAGATAAGAGTTTGAAGTTTGGCATTTGTCACCAAGCAGAACAACACTTTGGCAATAAAATATGAAATTTTGGTGTCTGGATTAATTTATTATTAAGTATTATATCTATCTGTATTATTATCTACATTTTTTAGACCTGTAACTATGTGCAGCACACCCATTATCAGTATGTAACACACTAAAATATGTAAAATATTATACTAATATACAATATATCCGATATGTCCTAATTTATAAACCTATATGTATATACACAAGTATTCTCTGTTTTCCTCTGTTATCCTCAACATGCTGCATTATATATAGGACTATGCTTACGCTGTCACAGTGTTCATAGATTATAAATGTAACGTTTGTTTACCTGGATTGACTGGTAGATAAACAGTTGCAGTCACACTGTAGTTACAGTAACCACATGGAACTTAACTTCCTTATTCTAGACATATGGTAAGCAAGTCTTATCTAATTCATTAGTCAGTTGGTTTGAATGATTCCGTCAGTATGACTGTGAGATATGACCTATGACATCAGATCCTGAACCCTATTCGAGGAGCAGTGCTGTATATTAAATACGGCTCGCTGTGGTGTGGGTGTACGGTGGCCATGATGGCTCAATGTACTGCAACAAAACACAAGCAAATTCAGAAAAAAAACGTCTTCATGTATTTGACAACACGTGCATTGCATTTAGAAAACTGTAATGTGTTGTGGTGATGGATGTGTTCTTGATTTGCTTGTGTTTTGTCTTGTCGCATGTGTTTTCTTGAGTTGCAGTGTGTTGAGCTTTAAGGGACAGCCTTATGTCTGAGAAGAGTTTAATGTGCCAAGGCTGGGTACCCCTGACTCAAGGTATTAGCTGTGCTAATCCAAATGTGCATTGGGACCAGTGTGTAGCCCTGTCCGTCTTGTTTCACTGGAAGCCTCAGAGTACGCTATTCATCAATGCACACACACTCACACACGCACAGACACAGACACACACGCACCAATGCACACGCGCACACACACACAAACACACATAGAGACACACGAACACACACACACACACACACACACACACACACACACACACACACACACACACACACACACACACACTCACAGTCCCTCACAAACACACAAATATGCTCATGCACATCCATGGACAGGCTTATATAATTTCCTTGAAATATTCTCATATTTATCATACTCTGCCAAACAATACAACACTCTTTGTTGTGCATTGATGAGCCAGACCTTAATTTGTACAAGAAGTGCCATATAATTTGTCCCTAATTTGTGGGTATGTGCAGGCCAACATCTTACAGTAATCATTGCAAAATCCCTGTGTAAATTCACTTAATGTTCTCATAAACATCCTCGAGGAAGTAAGTGTTCTTGTCTCACAGTGGCAGTAAATTACTTTGGCAAGGCTCCGTCTGCCTGACTTTAATGCTGGCTGCATTAACGGCAATTTCTGGCAAGGCTTGAAGTGTGTTACAACCCACCGTAGCTCATCTCATGACAATGGCTGCTATATGTAATTATATAAGTCAAACATTGTCTGTGCAAGTGTGAGAACTGAAAGACAACTGAGCACACACTCACTCACTCATACACAAACACACAAACGTCTGGCATATGTAATTGTATTAGTCATGCTTTAACTGTGCAAGTTAAAAAACGATGGGAGTCAATGGAGACAATATGCACACACACACACACACACACACACACAGACACACATAGCGAGGTGCAGCATAGGTGTTCACCTGTGTGTGTAATGTTGTGTAATGTCTATGAGTGCGTGGGGAGTGATGAGGTCACTCTGCCACCCTTGCAGCAATAAGGACCACTCATTAGACAGGAAGTTTAAGTCTGCCTAGTGATCTGATTTCCTCTGGGAGATAACTGCGTCTGTGCACTCACTGAACTCTGAACTGGATGATTCATGGAATGCAGAGAATGACCTGTGAATAACTGTTTTTTTTCTCTCTCTCTTCTTTTTTCTCACACTCTCTCTCTGCTGTCTGTTTCTCACTCTCTCTCTCTCTCTTTCACTAATTCCCCTTACTTCTGTCTTTCTCCTCTTCTCTCTTTATTCCTCTGCCTCTCCATATCCATATCCCATCTTCTTGTGTGTATCTATTCTCTTCTCTTTTCCACTCTGTATATTCCTCCATTCTCTCTCTTTCCTTCTCTCTCTTTTCTCTCTCTCTTCTCTCTCTGCTTCCATCTCTAACTCTGCCCTCTCTCTTTATCTCTCTCTCTTTCCTTCTCTCTTTCTCTTTCTCTTTTCTCTCTCTCTTTTCTCTCTGCTTCCATCTCTCTCTCTCTCTCTCTCTCTCTCTCTCTATCTCTTTCTCCCAGGTTGTCTGTTTGAGAAGAGGCTGTGCCCAAGGGATCAGATGTGTTCTGATGGTGAGTGTTTTGGAGGGGTCTAGGTTAATGGGCTCACCTCTCCTGTGACCTACATGTTGGGTCATCAGCACCACCTCTCACTGACCAAGACAGCAGTACACTCTGGTCTGGACTTGGCCCAGTTCTGGCCCAGTTCTGGCACACTTTAGGCACGGGTTAGCCAGATCTGAGGTGCGTTCAAATTTGACAAACAGAGGCCAACTTTCGAGGCAAACATGTTTTCTTTTTTGCATGAACATTTCAAAATGTTTTGGCTCAAACGAAGTCCAGTGTCCATTTACGTTTGCCGAAAACTAGCTCCTCAGACCGTGTGCGTGTGTTCGCAAACATTCGCGGCGAATCAAAATGTTCAGCCTGACCGAAAGACAGCTGGGCCCTAGATGGTAGCTGCTGCTGTGACAGTTGAGCCAAAGCAAATAGCAGTACACTCCAATTATCCCATAGTGTAAACGTTATTACAAATGTTACCCCAAAGTGTAACCTTTATAACCCCATAGTGTAACCTGTATTACCCCAAAGTGTAACCGTTATTACCCCATAGTGTAACCTTTATTACCAATGTTTCGCTTGTTGTTTTTTCTGCTGCTCTGTCACTCAGAATTTCTCCAGATCTGTGTGTGTTTGTGTGTGTGTGTGTGTGTTTGTGTGTGTGTGGGTGTGTGTGTGTGTGTGTGTATGTATGTGTGCGTGCGTTTGTGTTTGTGTGTGTGTGTGTGTGTGTGTGTGTGTGTGTGTGAGGGTGTGTGTGTGTGTGAGTGTGTGTGTGTGTTTGTGTGTGTGTATTTGTGTGTGTGTGTGTGTGTGTGTGTGTGTGTGTGTGTGTGTCTGTGTGTGTGTTTGTGTGTGTGTGTGTGTATCTGAAATCTCTCCACTTGGATGTTCACAGCCCTACTGACCTCATTTACCCGTACATTCAAGTAATGGATCTGGAAAGAAAGACTGTTTCTAAAGGCCTATGCCTCTTATGTTGTTGTTGTGCAAACACACACACACACACACACACACACACACACACACACACACACACACACACACACACACACACACACACACACACATATACTGAGCTTTCCTTTCTCCTACACCTATTGCCAGTCCTGTACACTCAGACTGGTACATATCTGCGTGTGTCCTCCTCAGGCTGTGCTCCTGTGCTGGCTGCCATAGTGTACCACTTCCTCCTTCTCATAATTTAATTAGCATGGCACGCATCACTTCCTGTCCCAACAGGACCTGCCCACACAGTAGCGGCACAGATGGAGGGAAGACATGCACACACGCGCATAAACACCCAAACACACACACACACATGAAAACACTCATGCTGAAAATACTCAGAATACACGCACACAGGGAAAGCACAGGGAAAGAGAGAAAGACTACACTGCTGAATTATTTAGTTTTCATCCACACAGCAGGAACTTTAAGTTGTTTTTTAGGAAAAAGGGGAGTGTGTGTGTGTCTGTGTGTGTGTGTGTGTGTGTGTGTGTGAGAGAGAGATAGAGAGAATAAAAGCGAGAGAGAGAGGGAGAGAGAGAGTAGTAAAGGTGTGTTAAAAACATTCTTTAGTCTAATACGTGGCTGTCTGACCAAATGCAAGGCGTAGACACAGAGGTGTTCTTTATCATAAGCTGTTGACTGTTCAGTGCTGTTACTGTTGGTCTGTTGCTGTGCTTTCAGCTAGACTGGATTAGTTTAGAAAGAGGCGAGCTGACTCATATACCACCTGACGTACAGTGAACTCATGGAGTGACCCTTTCTAATGAACACATCTGGGTATTTCAGCTTGCCAGCGTACCGACAGGTGTGTTAGAACAACTTGCACTGCCACTGGGAAGCAATATCAATAGACAGCAGTCATGGCCTTTCTTTAAATGCTCAGTGATTTTCAATATGGCTCCATCATGGTAGACCTTTAAAGAAGGTTCTCCTGTCAGTTTCAGTGGCAGAAACGATGTTCCATATCACAGAGAGGGTCTCTGGTCCAGGGTCGTTTCTCAGTCCCTCTCAAGCGTCTGTTGCTGTTGTTGTTGCTGTTGTTGCTGTTGTGTTTTGTGAAATCACACATACACACACACACACACACAAGTCCCATACTTCCCACAGGTCTGAGTGCCAATGAGGACCTAGTTTGGAGTCTCTGGTGGAGGGGCTTGGAAGAAGAAGGCAACTCTATGGTTAAAAGAAGTGACAGCGAAATGTGCTGGTATTAGACAAAAATCCATTAGGCAGTGGGAGGAAGTGACATAGTTCAGTGTGATGTAGTTCATAGTGATGTCATATTGTATCAAAGTATCATCAGGCTGGCGAGACTAGTTTCAGCCTGACCAGAGACTCTCCTACTTGGAATTAGATCTGATTCCAAACAGGTTCTGCCTTGGCACTCATCCCGTAAATTAAGCTGTGTTTGTGTTTGTACAAAGTGAAAGCCTTACAGAGTCGGCTTTTTAGGGTCAGGGTGGAGATTGTGCTGTGTAACAGGGCCCAGCGGGGGTCCAGAGCTGTGTGATGGGTAACCCCCCCTCCCTGACACCATGCTGTTATTTCCACATCAACACCTATGGGCTTCAGCCTGCCTGCCCGCACGCAGGTCCTCCAGTGCCCGAGGCTGAAGGATCGATCCCAGTGTCTGGCAGTGCGTCTCACCAGGCAGGCTACACCTGCAGGGAGCCCTGACCTCCACCCTGTCACGCACACTGCCCTGGATGAGGGGAAGAGGTTGACTGAGAGCCAGCCTGATACTGCAGCACCTCAGAGTCCAAACTACTCATGGCCCAGAAACACTGAAGCTTTCTGAAATAGATGTGAAGAGGAGTGGCATGAAGAAGTGTGTGTGTGTGTGTGTGTGTGTGTGTGTGTGTGTGTGTGTGTGTGTGTGTGTGTGTGTGTGTGTGTGTGTGTGTGTGTGTGTGTGTGTGTGTGTGTGTGTGTGTGTGTGAGAGAGAGAGAGAAAGAGAGAGAGAGAGAGTACTGTAATGTGTGAGCATCTGTTTGTGGGTACCTCCGTGTGTGTATGTGACTGTGTGTTAATGTGAGTGTGTTTATGTGTGTACACATGTGTGTGTGTGTGTGTGAGTGTGAGAGAGAGAGAGAGAAATAGTACTGTAATGTGTGAGCATCTGTTTGTGGGAACCTCCGTGTGTGTATGTGACTGTGTTAATGTGAGTGTGTTTATGTGTGTACACATGTGTGTGTGTGTGTGTGTGTGTTAGAGAGAGAGAGAGAGAGAGAGAGAGAGAGAGAGAGAGAGAGAAAGAGTACTGTAATGTGTGGGCATCTATTTGTGTGTGTGTGTGTGTGTGTGTGTCTGTGATTGCACATCTGTAATAGCGAGCACCTGTGTGATTGAAGACTTTCTCCATCAGCTGCCTGTTAAGAGGCCTGGTTAGCCTCGGGTCGATGCAAACCCACTTGGGCCTCCCAGCTGAAGGCTCCAGTGTGTGTGTCTGTGTTTGTGTGTGTCTGTGTGTGTGTCTGTGTTTGTTTGGTCACCGACCTGGCCTGTATCAAATGCTTAAGCTTTTACACAAGTGTTTTTGTGTGTGTGTGTGTGTGTGTGGGTGTGCGTGTGTGAGTGTGCATGTGTGTGTGTGTGTGTGTGTGTGTGTGTGTGTGTGTGTGCGTGCATGCGTGTGTGTCTGTGTGTGTGTGCGTGCATGTGTGTGTATGTGTGTGTGTGTGTGTATGTGTGTGCTGCTGAGGCGAGGGAGCTGCTGTGACTAACAGGTGTGCCGGTTCTCAGCAGTGCTCCATGGAGCAGACAGGGCCCTCTGACTCCCTGCTTTTCACTTTACCCACATCCCACCCCCCTCTCTTCCTCTCTCTCTCTCTCTCTTTCTCTTTCGCTCTCTCTCTCTTTCTCTTCCTCTCTCTCTCTTTCTTTTCTTTTCCCTCTCTCTGTCTCTCTATCTCCCTCAGTCTGCCTGAACAAGCTGCTAGTGTTTCTCATTCTCTTTCTCCCCCCTCTCTCTTTTTCTTTCTTTCTCTCTCTCTCTCTCTTTCTCTCTTTCTCTTTCTGTATTTCCCCTGTATTTCTGCCAGTGTAATTAGTATATCTTAAGTCAGTCTATGTTGCGTTCTTTCTCTTTTATTGACTGCATCTCTCTCTCCCTCCATGTTTTTCTCATGTCTCTCTCTCTAAATCTGTCTCTCTAAATGAACATACCGTATCTCACTCTTTCAGTCTCCATCTGTCTACTTTTTAATATATTTCTGCCTGTGTGATGAGTATTTCTTGAAGTCAGCCTTTGTTGCTCTCTTTCTCTTTTATTGACTGCATCTCTCTCTCTCTCTCTCTCTCTCTCTCTCTTTCTCTTTCTCTCACTCTCTCTCTCTCTCTTTCTCTCCCTTTCTCTCTCCCTCCCTGTTTTTCTCATGTTTCTCTCTCTAAATCTCCCTCGATATATGGACATACTGTATCTTACTCTCTCAGTCTCTCTAAGTCACCTGTCTACTTTTTAATATATATCTGTTGTTTGGGGGGAATTTATGTCTAATTGACTAGACCCCAGACCATCTCCCTTGCTCTCTATCCCTCTCTTTCCATCCCTCGCTCTCTATCCCTCTCTTTCCATCCCTCGCTCTCTATCCCTCTTTCTCCATCCTTCTCTCTCTATCCCTCTCTCTCTATCCCTCTCTCTCCACCCCTCTCTGTCTATCCTTCTCTCTATCCCTCTCTCTCTATCCTCTCTCTCCATACCTCTCTCTCTATCCCTCTCTCGCCATCCCTCTCTCTCTATCCCTCTCTCTCCATCCCTCGCTCTCTATCCCTCTCTCTCCATCCTTCTCTCTCTATCCCTCTCTCTCTATCCCTCTCTCTCCACCCCTCTCTGTCTATCCTTCCCTCTATCCCTCTCTCTCCATCCCTCTCTCTCAATCCCTGTCTCTCCATCCCTCTCTCTCCATCCCTCTCTCTACATCCCTCTCTGTCAATTGAACCAGCATGTTAAGCAGGAAGCGCTTGTGTTTGTGTGTGTGTGTGTGTGTGTGTGTATGTGCATGTGTGGGTGTGTGTGTGTGTCTGTGTGTGCATGTGTATGCGTGTGTGTGCAAGTGTGTGTGTGTGTGTGTGAGTTTGTGCATGCATGTGTGTGTGTGTGTGTGCGTTCATGTGTGTGTGTGTGCGCGTTTATTTGACCAAAGTGTGAAGCACTTATCTCAGAGAGGACTAGTTTTGTGTGTGTGTGTGTATGCGTGTGTGTGTGTTCATTTTACCAAAGCGTGAAGCACTTATCTCAAAGAGGATGACTAGTTTTGTGTGTGTGTGTGTGTGTATGTGTGTGTTTATTTGACCAAAGCATGAAGCACTTATCTCCGAGAGGATGACTAGTTGTGTGTGTGTGTGTGTGTGTGTGTGTGTGTGTATGTGTCATTGTTTAAGGAAGAGAGAGTAGACCAGAATGGAGAAGACCACTGCCACTGTCACCTGTTACAGTCGCTGATGCTCTCCCTTCTCTCCCTCTCTTGCACTCCCCTCGCTCTCTCTCTCTCTCTCCCTCGTTCTCATTCTCTCTGTCTTCCTCGCTGTTGTCACGGCAACACTGACATCATCAGGGTGATGGCAGCTGGGTGCACGCCCCCACGATCATTCAGCGCAGACAGAAAAAAGGGATGAGTCACAGGCGCTTACGCACTCGCCTCTCTCTCTCTCCCCGCTCTCTCTCTCTCTCTCTCTCTATATATATATATATATATATATATATACATACAATATATATATACTTATTTTTCTTTCTGTCTTTCTCACATGCACACACTATTATTTGATGTGGTGGTATATGATTTCACATCTTGCTGTTTGAGAAAAAGGCAAATGCCTACTTAGCACGCACGCACACACACACACACACGACTCCAGTAGGTCTCTCTTGATTCTGTAGCGGTTTGATTCCCCTCGGCCCTATATACATCAGTGAGATGTCTGAGTAATATATTCACTGGGAGAGGTGGGGTGGAGTAAAAAAGAGAGAGGGGCAAGACAAAAAAGACAATGACAAAGAAGTTTGAGGGAGAGCAAGAGTAGGAAACTCTGGGGAAAGAGAGAGAGGGAGAGAGAGAGAGAGAGGGAGGGAGAGAGAGAGAGAAAGATAGAGAGAGGGAGAAAGAGAGAAAGGGGGGAGAGAGAGGGAGACAGGGAGAGAGAGAGAGAGAGGGAGAGAGATAGAGAAATAGAGAGATAGAGTGAGAAAGAGAGAGAGAGGGAGCGGGAGAGAGAGAGAGGAGTCCAAGTTTACATCAGCAGATTCCCATGTTTCAGAGTTATTTAAATTTCTACTTCCAAGATGAGTCACACACTGAGCATAATTCAAGAGGTGTGGGCGGTGTGTGTGTGTGTGTGTGTGTGTGTGTGTGTGTGTGTGTGTGTGTGTGTGTGTGTGTGTGTGTGTAATGGAATTTAATTATGCCTGTTTTGGGACATATCCAAGAGCTGCATCTTTATGCGCTGCCTGCTCCAAACATATCATCGCACCCAAAATATCTCCCAGGTCTGTGACTCACTGAGACTGTGTCTCTCCTGGAGCGACCACGCTGACTATTTCTAATCCTTTTAAACAGCGTCATGCTATCAAGCCCTAAATCATGCCGTTTGCAGAAGCAGATCAATGTGAACACCATCACCAACACCAACTTTTGCGTGTAAAACCTCCTCTCATCAAGTCAAAGTTACAGAGTGATTTATGAATGAATGAATACATGAATGAATGAATGATTCTTGCTGGTGTAAATGTGTGTGCTTGTGAGTGTGTGTTAAAATAACTGTCCCTCTGCCATCTCTGCTGTGTGTGTGTGTGTGTGTGTGTGTGTGTCTGTGTGTTACAGACAGGTTATTTGGGCAGTGTGTGAGCTCTCCACATGAGCGAGTTCAGTACCAGCTGACTGTTCCCATCCTACAGAGACTCCAGCAGGTCCTCAAGGAACTTATGATGCAGGGTGAGTCACTAACACACACACACACACACACTCACACAAACACACACTCACACACATATGAACCTTTGAACACCAACAAACGCACATGCACACCCGCCCATACACACACACATAGATGCTGACGTCAAACAGAGAGGAGATGTCACTGTCAGACAAGCGGATGCTCAAGGCTTCTCCTAGAAAACACGTCCCTTCTGATTTCTCATATAGTGTATGTGCTATGGTAGTTGTGTGTGTGTGTGTGTGTGTGTGTGTGTGTGTGTGTGTGTGTGTGTGTGTGTGTGTGTGTGTGTGTGTGTGTGTGTGTGTGTGTGTGTGTGTGTGTGTGTCTGATAAATACTGATGAACATATATAACTTACCTGTAGTAAATCTCACTTTGGATACAACTCTTCAAAATGAATCAGCTTGAAAGTGTCATGAGACACGTTGTAATGCTGGGCTGTCTGCTGTGATGTCATGGGCCTGCAGGTCTCTCATGGCATGATGACATCACTCAGTACATCATCGCTAAGGAGCTGGGCAGAGTTCCCCTGTCTGGCACCGCTAAAGCCCAGAAAACAACCTCACAGTAAGACACAAACACACACACACAGACACACACACACACACACACACACACACACACACACACACACACACACACACACACACACAAACACACACACACACACACACACACCTTTTCTCTCTCTGTCTCTCTCTCGGAACAGACGTACACACACACACACAGACATACACACACACACACACACACATACTTTTTCTCTCTCTCTCTCATGCACTCACTTTTTCTCGCTCTCTCTTTTTATCTCTCTCTCTCTCTCACACACACACACACACACACACACACATACACAGAAGCAAAGAAAAACTGCATCACTGCATTCTCACTGCGCTTTTCTTCCCCTCGCCTGTTGTCCTCGTCCCTTCTCTCAGAACTGCCCAGGCCCCGGCCTCTAAAGGGCCCCAGGCCCCAGTCTCTAAAGGGGCCCACGCACCAGTCTCTAAAGGGGCCCACGCCAGTCCAGGCTCCAAGGCAGGGAACAGTATGCCCCAAAATTATGTGGACTACATGATAGTGGACCCACCACAGACCTCAATGCATATGCAAGCCATACCTCTAGACCCCTACACCTACCACCAGGTAAGGAGACCACACAAGCACACACGCACACATTCACTACACACACAGAGACATGTACAACACACACTCACCCATACCCACACACTCACACATACACACACACACAGACGTGTACAACACACACTCTCACACACAAGCACGAATACAAACACACACATATACACACACACACACACTGATACACTAATCTACACTGGAATGCACATACAGGGACACACTCCCAAACATAGACCCAGAAAGTGAGCAACTATATTTACAGGTATAAACAGCTCACTAAAGAAATAACTATTAACCGGGTCCACATGCAAGCTTCCTCATAAATAATAAACAGCAATAAAACACCTTCACCACCTAGTTTCCCCTGTCACTAAAACTCCCCTTTTAAATAATAAACAACAATAAAACACCTTCACCACCTAGTTTCTCACTTCACTAAAAGTCTGTTAAATAATGAACAACAATTCAAAACTGTCACTAAAATCCCACATGTTCTCTTGTCTCCCTTGACATCTATCTCTTGTATCAATCTAGCATGGTTACCAAGAAGATACAGAGCGTGGGCTCCCCTCCATGGGGCCGGCGGGATACCCCCAGCCCCCCCCTGGGTCGCACCCCCGCGCCCACTCCTCCTCGTCCTCCCGTTCAGGAATCTCACAGCAGAGGGAGCGGGAACGGGAACGCCAGCTCCTCCAGGACCTCCTCTCGCACTACCTCTCCTCCGCACAGCCCTCGTTCCGCCACCGGGGGGCAGCGGCGCTCCCGGCCGCCGCACCCTACTACGAGGACCTGGACCTGCTGCAGGACTATGCAGACGAGTACCAGCCGGTCGAGCGGCCCCGGGCCCAGCACCGACCCCCTCCAGCCCAGGATTACAGCTCGCTCTCGGGGGTGGACGGTGAGGTTGCACATGGTGGGATCAGATTAGGTTAGATTAGATTAGGTAAGATTAGAAGGGATTAGGAGCAGGGGTGAGATAAGAGAAGGGGTAAACCTTGGGATTTGGGAGGAGGGTGAAATTTTGCCTCTTTGGTGTGTGTGTGTGTGTGTGTGTGTGTGTGTGTGTGTGTTTGTGTGTGTGTGTGTGTGTGTGTGTGTGTGTGTGTATGTGTGTGTGTGTGTGTGTGTGTGTGTGTTTGTGTGTATGAGTGTGTGATCAATGTATGTTAAATATGTTCATAAATACATTCATAACATGTTTACAAACACTTGCATGTGACTCAATAATCTATCTCTGTCCCCATAAATTAGTTTGAGTATTTAGAAATGTTTGTCTGCATAAATATGAGAGTACTGTCATAAACTTATGTATATTTGTTTCTCTCTGTCTGTCTTTCTGTCTGTCCCTCTCTCTATATGTGTGTGTGTACGCTCATTTTTGTGTGTGTGTGTGTGTGTGTGTGTGTTTAGATGAGACACTGGCCCGGATGGCAGCCATATTGGAGAGGTATGGTGTGGACCCCCGGGAACTGAGTCCTCAGCAACTCTACAGGCTCTCTGTTGCTCTACAGAAACAACAGAGCCAGCAGAAAAACACAGGTACTCTAACACACACACACACACACACACACACACACACACACAGAGAGAGAGACACACAAGCACACACACACAAACACACACATGGAGGTACAGTTCATGTACACAAACCCCACTCGTAGAGGTGTGAGGTGTGTGTCACTGTCAAGTGTGAGTCTTTCTCTAACTACTCTGTGTTAATTGAACTGTACGCCTCTCTATCTCCTCCAGATAAGTTGCCCCTAAGTGCTGCCGTCACTCTGAAGGAGGTACGTCCCTCTCTCCCTCTTTCAACACAATGTCTTCACACCACATCACACTAACGCCAGAGCAGACTCGCTCACCCCGCCTCACTGGACCACTACAGCACCCTATCTGTCCTCGTGGCCTTGCATTGACATACACACACACACACGCGCGCGCGCACGCACACACACACACACACACACACACTCATATCAGTCCTTCAGGCTTAGCTCTGGTATCAGTCCACTCTCTACACATCTTCCCCAAGGAGGAAATGACACCTGTGCATGGATATTACTGCAATATTAGATCGGATTTCACAGATGCATATTATATAGCGTGCTATATTAGATTTTATATGTATATGGTTAGGGCTCACTTAGGTTGCAGTAAGCTAAGTCTATATTTCTGTAGCAGGTACTTTAATAATAATATTTTTTTACAGTAGTACAGTAAAAGTACATCACATTTAAATAGCACTTTTCACAGATCACTTTACTTTAGGCCAACAGTTCAATCATACTCATGGATGAATCAACCCAGGGACCTTGATGTCCATACATCCATCCTTTATCACAGAGTTTCAAGACCACCATGATCATGAGAAATGAATGTTGCTTATTGTCTATTATTGTCATACGATTCATTTTTCACCCCATTTATCACCTTAGATGACTTCTGTCCCTGTTCTATACATTAGTCGGATTAGTCATGAAGGGTTTGCATCCATCGTCACACAGCTATGACCCCATGACCCCCTACTCACCTGACCATGACCATAGTATTCCTCCCCACTGAACAGACGGAGGTGGAGGAGGACAGTGACACTCAGACCCAGAAAGGAGAGAGTCGAAGCCCCCCCTCTGCACCCCCCCAGACCTCCACCACGGCGCCCCCCCCTCTCACCACCTCCCCAGGGGTGACGGCCAAGCCCAGGGTGTCCATGGGGGACTTGGAGCTGAACGAGAAGGGACTGAAGATAGAGGACGCAGCGCATGTCAGGGAGGAGTACGGCTACATCGTCACCAAGCAGAGGTGAGGGTGTGTGTGTGTGTGTGTGTGTGTGTGTGAGTGTGTGTGTGTGTGTGAGTGTGTGTGTGTGTGTGTGTGTGTGTGTGTGTGTGTGTGTGTGAGTGAGAGTCTGTGTGTGTGTGTGTACAGTGCAGTAAAGTCTTACTGTTCTTCTCTCCCAGTCCTCTGAGTCTATATGATGGTGTCCGTCTCCTGGAGACACTTGCACGGAGGATCCACCTTAGCACCAGCAGTTTCATCAAAATCAGGTGTGTGTGTGTGTATGTGTGTGTGTGTGTGTGTGTGTGTGTGTGTGTGTGTGTGTGTGTGTGTGTGTGTGTGTGTGTGCGTGTGTCTGTGTGCGAGTGTGTGTGTGTGTGTGTGTGTGTGCGAGTGTGTGTGTGTGTGTGTGTGTGTGTGTGTGTGTGGTGTGAGTGCGTCTGTATGTGTGTGTTTATGCATGAATGTGTGTCTATGTGTGTGTGCGTAGGTGTGTGTGTACCAATATAAAGCAGTCTACAGTCACAGTTTTTAATTTATTTCTTGGAAAGCAATAAGGAGGCAAACTCTGTTCTCTCTCTGGGTTGGCTGCATCAGTTCAGTTCAGCTCAAAATATTTTCTTTACTTGTAGTGGTCTGAAGCTTGTACAGTATAACACCAGAGGTCTGTATGTGTTTGTTTAACTGTTTATATAACTACACCAGAGGTCGGTCTGTGCTTGTTTATATAACTACACCAGAGGTCTGTCTGTGTTTGTTTAACTGTTTATATAACTACACCAGAAGTCAGCCTGTGCTTGTTTATATAACTACACCTGAGGTCTGTCTGTGTTTGTTTAACTGTTTATATAACTACACCTGAGGTCTGTCTGTGCTTGCTTATGTGTTTATTAAATTACACAGAGGTCAATGCTGGATATACATAGATACAACCAAAAACAACTATATTCCTGCTAAGAGCTCCCTTTTGACTAGCCTGACAATGTCATACTCATAATTCTAGTCAGAATATGAGTCTGATACTGCTCCATTGAGCTGTGATCATGGGGCGTGTTTCAAACAAAGTGCCTCTTCGCTCAATTGGATACACCTAGAACCAGTCAGAGCAACAAATGACCATCGAGGCCAGCTGATACATTAAACTTTTACCGGATCCTGTAGGAAGGACGGGAAAAACATATTTTCGATCGACAAATACCTTGATAGCGTGTCTCTGTTCCTCTCTCAAAATGAATGCGCTGTCAATGTCTTGTTAAACAGACTTGAATCCACAGCCATGCCGCAGCCATGTTCGTTCAATAACAACTCAACCCAAGCTTTGGTGACGTAGTTGATAATGTTACGGTTGATCATC
>NC_137924.1:31217533-31222533 GCF_963457725.1 Sprattus sprattus
TTATTTAAAAATCATAATCGGGAATGTGACACTTAATGCACTCTGTCTAAGCCCGCCATGATTTCCTCAAATTTTAGAACAAATAAAGGAAAATGTATTGAATTAAGAGATGTTTGTTATTAAGTAATATTCTATTTTTGCTCACATGTATTTATTTGTATTATTAGAGTTTAGCAACAGCAACTGAAATTGCATATCAATCAGCAACAATTTTTTTTCTCGACTCATTTGTGGAGGATATCAAAAGGAATCATTTGTTGATTTAAAATGAAGGCAGATGTGAATATCACAGATCACGGATATTTAAATGTAAAATGCTTCTCTTTTCCTCCTAATGGTGTTGCAGATTATTATGGAGAAAATATAGAAGATGTGTCAATAAAATGCCATATTCTGGTCTTCCTTTTAATGTTTAGGCTTAGAAAGACACCATCATAATTCATTATAATCCCAACTCATCGGTAGAGTAGAAGTTATTCTATTTATTACTCCTTTCATTGACACATACTGATATGTTTCAACAGGACATTTTTCGAGGTTGAATATGTGTGAGTGTGTGTGTGTGTGTGTGTGTGTGTGTGTGTGTGTGTGTGTGTGTGTGTATGTGTTAAACAACCTGTCATATTGTGTGAGTAGTGCTTTTCCGCTGCTTGGTGGTCGAATGGTGATGTCAGGTACAGTGGTTGCTGTGGTTACGAGGGTCAGTGTGGTCTGGTGGAGACAGATGATGTCATGCGTTTGTGGTCTGTTGGTGCCTGCATGTGTGTGTGTCAGGGGCACAGATAGCACTGGGGACGCGGGGACATGTCCCCCCGAGATTCATAGTGACCCCGATCCGTCCCCCCCACTCTCCCTATGTACGGCGATAATCATCAGTTAATAACTCTGCACAGCTGATTAGGCGATGTTAGCGTCCCCCCCAGTTTAAAAATCCCATCTGCACCAATGGTGTGTGTGTGTGTGTGTGTTTCTGTAAAAAATGTTTTTGTGGTCTCCAGTATCCTTCTTATTCACAGAGATGTTTGCGTGTGTGTGTGAGTGTGTGTGCGTGTGTGTGTGTGTGTGTGTGTGTGTGTGTGAGTGTGAGTGTGTGTGTGTTGTGTGTGTGTGTGTGTGTGTGTGTGTGTGTGTTGATTGTGTGAGTGTTCGTACATTGTCTACATTTTGTTGTGTGTGAGTGTTAAGGGTATAGTCAGATTAAAGACTGTTCAACTTAACTACAGCTGACCTAGGCAGAGAAGTATCTTAGCTGTCAGAAACACGATAGCTGTGTGTTTGTGTGTGACATTATGAGATAGTTGCTCTGTGTGTGTGAGACATTAAGGATAGAGTTGCTCTGTGTGTGTGTGTGTCATTAAGGAGATAGTTGATCTGTTTGCGTGTGTCATTAAGGAGAGAGGTGTTCTGTGTGTGAGTGTGTCAATAAGGGGAGAGATGCTATGTGTGTGTGGGAGTGTATGTCATTAAGGAGAGAGTTGCTTGAAGGATATGTGTGAGCCAAAAAAGCAAAGTTATCAGATGAGTTTAGCTCAGGGTGAAAATCCTGGTAGATGAATATGTGTGTGTATGTGTGTGTGTTTGAGATATGTCTCTGTGTGTGCGTGTGTGTGCGTGTGCGTGTGCGTGTGTGCGTGTGTGTTTGTGTGTGCGCGTATGTGCGCGTGCATGTGTGTGTGTGTTTGTGTGCGCATGTGTGTGTGCGTGTGCGTGTGCATGTGTGTGTGTGCGTGTTTGTGTGCGTGTGTGTGTGTGTGTGTGTGTGCGTGTGTGTGTGTGTGTGCGCGTGCATGTGTGGCATCTCAGTGTGTGTGTGTGAGAGAGAAAGATCCCTGCTTGACTGCCCACGTACTCGGCTGCCCTGACATCTCGCTGCAGCCATTGTGATGCAGATGTGGAAGGCCTGTGTGATCAAACCCTCTCCAAATCACACACACACATTCACACACACACATACACACACACACACACACACACACACACACACACACACACACACACACACAAAAACACATTCACACACACTAAAGCACACACACACACACACACACCCAAACACACTTACACACACACACACACACACACACACACACACACACACACATTCAGAAACACCACTCAGTTTGTGCATTCACAGATATACCTGTGTGTGTGTGCATGTGTGTGGATGTGGATGCATATTCATGTGTGTGTGTGTGTGTGTGTGTGTGTGTGTAAGGCAGAGAGGCCTAGCCGAGGTCAAGGGTCAGTGTAGAGAGACCTTGTGACCCCTTTCTCTCATTATCTTACCCCTCCCCCTCTCTCTGTTTCTCTATCTTCCTCTTCATTTTCTCCTCTTTTCTTCCTCATCACTCACTCTCAGTCTCCCTCCCCATCTCTCTCACACCCTTCCCCTTGCCTATCTCCCTCTCCTCTCTCTCTCTCTCTCTCTCTCTCTCTCTATCACTCTCTCTCTCTCTCTCACTCTCTCTCTCCCCATCTTTCTCACACCCTTCCCCTCTCCTCTCTCGCTCTCTCTCTCTCTCTCTCTCTCTCTCTCTCTCATTCTCAGTCTCCCTCATACCATTCCACTCTCCTCTCTCTCTCTCTCTCTCTCTCTCTTGTTCCTCCTGCTTTGAGCAACAACTGTCAATCCTCCTGTGACTCAGTGTGTGTGTGTGTGTGTGTGTGTGTGTGTGTGTGTGTGTGTGTGTGTGTGTGTGAGAGTGTGTGTGTGTGCATGTCTGCACATGTGTGTGTAAGTGTGTGTGACCCGACTGGTGGCATCTGTTCGTGTCGCAGCATATTTTTCTGTCCATCAGGATAAGTGTGTTCCAGCGTGTATGTGCTTTACTCTCTCTCTTTTTTTCTCTCTCTTTCTCTCTATTCACATTCTCTCTCTTTCTTACTGCCTTTCTCTTTCCCATTATCTCTATCTGTCTATCTATCTCTTTCAGTAAATTAATTATTCCACTCACTCACACACACACACACACACACATCCACCACCTCACCAAACACATGTGCTCACTCACA
This sequence comes from Sprattus sprattus, assembly GCF_963457725.1. Taxonomy (NCBI): domain Eukaryota; kingdom Metazoa; phylum Chordata; class Actinopteri; order Clupeiformes; family Clupeidae; genus Sprattus; species Sprattus sprattus. The sequence continues at coordinate 31,220,546 of NC_137924.1, forward strand.
AACTATACTCACACACAATAACATGCATGAAACATATGATGAGATACACAAAAATATAGATCCAATTCACCGCCCTCCCATTTCCACCCTCTCGCTTAGGTTTTGGTTAGAATAGATGCATTTTGTGTGGTGTGTGCCTATGTTTATGTGTCTGTGAATGTGTGTGTATGTGTGTGGATGTATTTATAGTGTGTGGTTGTGTAAGTATGTGTGTATGCCTGTGTGTCTTGTTCAAATCCAGCTCACAGATGTGCTGTGCTATGATATGCTTAGCTATGCTATGCTGTGCTGTAAAGACCTGTCTGTCTACCCCTAAAAGGGCCCCTCTACAGGGGCAGGTGAGCCCCCCTTTCTCCCCCAAAAACCTCCCCTCACCCACCCCTAACCCCCAAACACCCGCATCCCCCACCCAGCAGCTATTGTCTTGCAGTCCAGTGGCACACACACACACACACACACACTACACACCACACCATACCACACAGACACTCTCACAGTGATGCATACACACACTGTCAAAATCATATGGTCACACAGGCACTCATGCATTATGTAGACAGGCACACACACACGCGCGCACACACACACACACACACACACACACACACACACACACACACAAACACACACGCAGGCTCACACACACACACACACACACACACACACACACACACACATACATCATACTTGCAGTCTCATTGCACACATACTGTACAAACTCAACATTCACACACACTATTTCCCACACCCCCTCACCCCATCCCACCTCACCCCATCCCACAAAATTCTTTAGCCTCTTGAGAGGCCTGAGAGAAAAGGCCTTTTTCTTTCTCTCTCTCTATCTCTCTTGCAGTGTGTGTGTGTGTTTAAGTGTGTGTGTGTGTTTGTGTGTGTGTATGTGTGTGTCTGTGTGTGTGTGTGTGTGTGTGTGTGTGTGTGTGTGTGTGTGTGTGTGTGTGTGTGTTTGTGTGTGTGTGTGTGCCTGTGCCTGTGTGTGCCTGTGTGTGTGGCTGTGTGTGTGTGTGTGTGTGTGTGTGCCTGTGTGTGTGTGCGTGTATGTGTGTATGTGTGTGTGTGTGCCTGTGTGTGTGTGTGCCAGTGTGTGTTCTTTGAGGACCATGTGAGAAATGAGCAGAGACAGAGAAGAGGCGCTGAAAGCTGAAAGCTGAAAGCTTACTCTGTTTCTAAGTGTGCTTTCAGAGGAAAAGAGACCATTGATTTGGCATATATTGTATGTTCTCAGGCCTTAGACACTACTAACACTAGCATATGTAGCACTGGGGTGCCTTTTCTGGAGAATAAAGCATGTTGCTTTCCAATGAAAGTCCTCTAATTGAGTCAATCTGTAGATTGTGTTATAGGCCAGCTCTCGAATGAATGCACTTAATTATACCATCTTCAACAGAGTGCATTCTGGTTAATTATACCATCTAAAACAGAGTGTATTCTGGTTAATTATACCATCTTCAACAGAATACATTCTGGTCGCATGGCCAATGCCTCTCGTGGGTTGAAAGCAGTATACCGAGCTGGTCATGGATTTGCTGTTCAACATGAATGATAACTAGTTGTTTTGTGAGTCCTTTAGCATTTGCTATCGTCTATGGGTACGCCTATGGAAGTGCCTTTGACAAGAACAGTAGGAGGTGTGTGAATGAACACACAAAGGTCATTGGGTCTGTGCATAGTCTCTGCATGGAGTGCCATTGATTTCTTTCTTTTCTTTTCTTTTGTCTTCTTTTCTTTCGTTATAAATGGCCGTCCAGCACTCCCTACCTGACCATCTCCTGTGGTCACATGTGTCTGTAGAGCTTATTTTAATACATATTGCATTTAGGGAGTAGTGTTGGTCTATATGTATTAGTGTTGGTCTATATGTATTAGTGTTGGTCTGTATGTGTGCATAGTGTCTTCTTATTTCATCTGGTGTCGATCGCTGAGCATTAATCTCACATAATGTTTCCCATTCCTAGGAGTTTGTATAATTG
>NC_137924.1:31227533-31230033 GCF_963457725.1 Sprattus sprattus
TTTCTTTTTGCCAAAAAGCAGATAGAAAAACATCATATCCTGTACTGGAGCAAAGCTGATGTCCTTGTGTTGTCCCTGTGATTCTCAATAAATGTGCTTTGTACTTGCTTTAATTCAGTTAATGAAAAACAAAAAGCAACAGATTGTATTGCTCTTCATTCACATACTTTATCAAATAGATTCACCCTGATGCATTGTGACACCTCCTCTCTCTCTCTCTCTCCCGTTCTATCTCCCTCTCCCTCTCTCTCTCTCTCTCCCCCTGTCTCTTTCTCTCGCTCCCGCTCTCTCTCTCTCTCTCTGTCTCTCTCTCCCCCATCTCTCTCTTTCTCCCCCCCCCCCCTCTCTCTCTCTCTCCCTCTCTCTCTCTGCCCCCATCTCTTTCTCTCTCTCTCTCTCTCTCTCTCTCTCTCTTTCTGTCTCTGTGTTTCTGTCAGGAGTTGTGTCGTCAGCACATGGCGGCGAAGACGTCGTTCAGTCGCTCCGACGCGGGGGGGAGGCGAGGCACGGACACGTCGCGTGTGAGCAGCGTGTCGTCTCAGTTCAGCGACGGACCTCAGCAAAGCCCCAGCTCTCACAGCAGCACCCCGTCATGGAGCGAGGAGCCCGCCCAGTCCAACATGGACATCTCCACCGGACACATGATACTGGTACACACACCACACATACACAGCCAGCTCAGTCCAACATGGACATCTCCACCGGACACATGATACTGGTACACACACACACACACACACACACACACACACACACACACACACACACACACACAGCCAGCTCAGTCCAACATGGACATCTCCACTGGACACATGATACTGGTACACACACACACACACACACGGCCAGTCCAGTCCAACGTGGACATATCTACTGGACACATTATACTGGTACACACACACACACGCATGCACGCACGCACGCACACACACACACACACAGGCGCGCGCACGCACACACACACACACACACACACACACACACGGCCAGTCCAGTCCAACATGGACATCTCTACTGAACACATTATACTGGTCCACACACACACACACACACACACACACACACACACACACACACACACACACACACACACACACACACACACACACACACACACGGAAAACACAAACACAAACACACACATAATATGTGTGTGTGTGTGTGTGTGTGTGTGTGTGTAGGCCTACATGGAGGACCACCTGAAGAATAAGGACCGTCTGCAGAAGGAGTGGGAGGCCCTGTGCTCGTACCAGGCTGAGCCCAGCTCCACATCAGTAGCCCTGAGCGAGCAGAACACGGAAAGGAACCGCTACCAGGACTTTGTGCCCTGTAAGGGTCCAGCTTACATCTCACTTCTCGGCATGTGGCTCTCTCTCTGCATGTGGCTCTCTCTCTTTGTCTCTCTCTCTGTCTCTGCCTGTCTCTCTGCCTCTGTCTCTGCCTGTCTCTCTGTCTCTCTCTGTCTCTGCATGTCTCTCTCTTTCTCTCTCTCTCTTCCTGGATCTGTATTCTCAAAAGCATAGCATAGTATTCTCAAAAGCATAGATTACATAAATAATACAATAGTTGTTTATGCGGTGCTTATATACTTTAAAGACTACATTGAATATTTATGAATACTTGACGTTAGCCTACTTTACTGTGATGATTTGTTGACGCACTGCTCTACTTCAGATGACCATGCCCGTGTGAAGCTGAAGGCTGAGAATCACCCCAGCAAGGAGGACTATGTCAACGCCAGCATCATTGTGAGTCACCCACAGAACTTTATTTGCACAAATACCTCACCAAATACCCTGGCAAGACCTCAAATACCTCACCAAATACCCTGGCAAGAACTCAAATACCTCACCAAATACCCTGGCAAGACCTTTAAATACCTCACCAAATACCCTTACCAGAGCTCAGATACCTCACCAACTACCCTGGCAAGACCTTTAAATACCTCACCAAATACCCTGACAAGAGCTCAAATACCTCACCAAATACCCTGACAAGAGCTCAAATACCTCACCAAATACCCTGGCAAGACCTTTAAATACCTCACCAAATACCCTTACCAGAGCTCAGATACCTCACCAACTACCCTGGCAAGACCTTTAAATACCTCACCAAATACCCTGACAAGAGCTCAAATACCTCACCAAATACCCTGACAAGAGCTCAAATACCTCACAAAATACCCTACCAAGAGCTCAAATACCTCACCAAATACCCTGTTTATTTTTCCATGATTATTTTACTAATAATAAAGGGAAGAAAAAGTAATCCCTTTCCCTATTCAAATGATCCCTCTTCAATAATCCCACTTGGTCTTGTAGTAGTCTGTCTATTTCACCCGGTTTTGGACTAGAATTTGTTTCTCTATTTGAAAAAAAAAAAAAAAAAAAAAACTAACGAGGACACAAAAAGGGAATAATGGTAAAGACCACAGCTTTCATTTTTAACCAGCATCACCCATTAGCATGTAATAGGAAGTTATTGACCAGTCCATTCACTA
>NC_137924.1:31232533-31282533 GCF_963457725.1 Sprattus sprattus
CCTCTTCTGGTCTCCTGCTTCCTCTCCCAGTCAGCTCTTTTCCTCTTTCCTCTTTCCCTCTCTTTTCCCTCCACAGGCTGCTGCATTTACTCTGAACTCTTCTGGCCCTTTTGCTATTTCTCAGAGTCCCTCTCTCTTCCTCTGTGTCCCTCTCTAGATTTGCCTAGTTATGCCTTATTGCATTCAAGGTTGTATTGAATTTGTTTTGTACGTGTCCATTTCTTGGTACAAACAATGTCTTCACTGCATTTTTTCTCTCTGTTTCTCTCTCTCTCTCTCCCTTTCTCTCTCTCCGTCTCATCCATCTCTCCACCTGTCTGCATTCTTGCTTCGTTTCCTGTCCGTCACGTCTTCTCTGTCACAGGAAGGTGAATAAGTGTTACAGGGGCCGCTCCTGTCCTATCATCGTGCACTGCAGGTGAGTCATACTGTACTACTCATAATCAGCACATGGCGGAGCCAGAGGGACTCTTTCTCTGCTGTTATTGATGTAATGATGATCGGTGCCTTGTTCTCTTTCCCCTGCAGCAATGGAACCGAAAGAACCGGAACTTACATTCTCATCGACATGGTTCTCAACCGTATGGCTAAAGGTAGCGACTTGTTTGGTGAAATTTGTTGCTTCTGGATTGGACCCTGCAGAAAGACTTGCAGAGGCATTTCAGAATAGCATCTACCAATAACTAAAGTATAATATTACTATATTTATGTAAAAACAACTATGCATCTGTAATGTAGCTAATCTAAAATGTCTTAATAAACCTTAAGGTGTGTTTGCAGGAGTTAAAGAGATTGACATTGCGGCAACACTGGAACACATCCGTGATCAGAGAGCAAACATGGTTCGCACTAAGGTACGGCTGACCCAACCATCACCCATCATTTAGCCTTTGGCATTGAGCTACCATTGATGAAGCCCAGTTAACCACCAGAGAGCAGGTTTTGCTCTGTGCATGTGTATTTAGTAACAGTACATCTTTTGGTTTATGTGTGCATTTTAACTCTGTGTCTGTGTCTGACCGTTGCAATTGTTTGTGTTTTTGCTGTCTTGGTTCTCTCCCCGGATCAGGATCAGTTTGAGTTTGCCCTGACGGCCGTGGCGGAGGAGGTCAACGCCATCCTGAAAGCCCTCCCCCAGTGAGATCGGGTGACCCCCCCCCCGCCCCCTACCCCCACGCCCCACTGTGCCATGTACCCCCCATCTGTGCCCCCCGCCCACTCAGTCCCAACCCTGAAACATATACATGAGTTTTTAACCTGCACCATCTACTTAGTCAGTCCAGAAGTGTTTCAGAACCTCAGGGTTATAAGGTCCAAACTGACTTCAGTGACATGTTTCAGTACCTCAGGGTTATAAGGTCCAATCTGACTTCAGAGACAAAACAAGCTAATGTCATAAACATGTCCTCTGAATGTATACGATAGCTTTTAAAACAATCTAATTAAATCACACACAAATATAGACGACATGAGACTGAAGAGGTTGTGGGCGTTGAGAGAGAGTGCCGAGAGTCTTTAGAGCTTAGAGCTCAGTATCTCTATCTAGAACACAAAGAAGTCAGAGAGAACCGTATAATTCTTCAATAAGCTCTTGAATTTCCTATGCATGACCATTTGCCCCTGACTCAATGTGGATTCCCACATGCAGGTAGAGCAGGTCAGAGGTCAGGGAAGATTAAAGCACAGACACAGTAGATTAGAACCACTGCAGGTCAACATTCTCCCACAACCCCGCTGTCTGGGACTCGTAGTTCTCTGTGATTGGTGTTCAATGTTGCAAAATGGCCTCTATCTTTCAGTCCCTGTTATTGTGTTTTTTTTGGTCTAAAATTCAAGCTTTTTGAAAACTGTCCAGATCCCTCGTAGCCTCCGTCTTAATATGAATGTGTTTTATTTTAAAGAACACCATAAAAGAACATTTTGAAATGTTTAAAAAAAAAACATACGTGTTTGATTTCTATGAATGTAAGTATCCAGACACCAAACGCTCAACACCAATGTGCTGGTTGAGCACACTTTCCTTTCGTCCACTGAGGCATCAGCTGTGGTCACTCTTGTGTCTTGCGAATCCGTTGTTGTAACACAAGGAATCATGCATTGTGATTTGAATGTAAATAATTCATCAAGACTTCCTGTGTAGCAAAGGTAGAAAAAAACGTCTATAAAAAATATAAGATATTTTTAACTTGTTCTCTATTAAAATTGTGAAGTGATGCAACTACAAGGGTTCGGTGTGTGTGTTCTTTTCTTTCTGCTCTAATGATGTGGTTTTGAGTTCAGCTGCTTGACGTTACATCTAGAGATCCACATTCAGACGTTTCTTAAATTCACGCTAGTAAGCAGCACATTTCCAGTAGCACATTAGCATCGTTTTCATATCACTGTAAATCCTCAAATTGTGGCGGGGGCTTTTATTTACTTTTTACTTTTTACTTTATTTACTACTGCTTATCAGGGCCCGGCCTTTATTCGTCCGTATTGACCACGCCCCCGGCTACTATCTGAAGCCCGGCCCCTAATTGAATCCCGGTCTTTATTTGAGGATTTACTGTATTTGAGTCAGAGTGTGCTTGCTATGCGTGTAAAATCCCTGTTGGTGATTCCTGTCTGCTTGGAGACCTGCAGGGGTACATGGCATTGAAACCCCACTAAGCTCTTTGGATAGTTATCATAAATAACAAATCCTCTGAAATGGTTGTTATTTTCTTGTACCTGCAGAACAGGTTGTTATGTTCTTGTACATGCAGAACAGGCTGCCATAAGCCAGTGATGGAGGGCTCGGTAAAGAAGAACATGGAAGGAACTCCTTGAGACTTTGGTTCTATAATAGAGAATCCTAAGTTACTGTATGTTTCCCTATGGAAACGTTCTGTGTAGAAAAAGCTCTATGAGGGCCGCCCTGCCGCCTCGGTTGATGACAGTTCAGTTCCTCGCCAGGAGCTAGAGTGAATGTCCTGTATGTTCAGGGGGGAAAATAGTGCAATTTTAAAAATGGCTGGCTTAGGTTTTAAAAACCAAACAAAAACTCTCATGGAAATCTCAGATTTTAGATAAAAGGCAAAAGGCAAGATGTATTTAGTTTTTTTTTTATGTTTTTATTCCAGCAGTTCCATTCGCTTCCATGACTGATGGCAGCCAAACCTGATCCGCCTGTCTATCTCGTACACATTTTCACCTTAATAAAATACTCTGTCCAAAAAGTGACTTAAAAAAAGGCGCTCCAGCTAGACCACTGTACGGGTAAGACACCTCATATGTGATTTAATGGTATATCATAAATAACAGTAACTGTTGGTGATGCTCTTCTGTTTCAAATATAACATTTCAATACTATAACATAAGAAAGCCTAAAAAATAGAATCAACACAGAGATCCAGTCTTTCTTTGGCCTATGTACACATTCCCAGACAGACAGACAGAAAAACAGACATCCTTTCTCAGTGCATTCTTCACATCCTTTCACAGCACATTGACCTTGGTTGTAATTTCATTTGGTAGATTCTCAGTTTGTTTGTTGTTGTTGTTGTTGTTGTTGTTGCTGTTGTTGTTTAGGGAGTGAGATGAGCAGGGAAGCCGGTTGGGTGAGGGTAGTGAGCAGCAGCGTTGCGTCCTGGAAACGGGGAGGAAGCCCATGGTTAGAACATTTAGCTCAGCTCACTGCTCAGCCATTGAGCCTGTGTCTGTCTGGGACACTGAGCCTGTGTCTGTCTGGGACACTGAGCCTGTGTCTGTCTGGGACACTGAGCCTGTGTCTGTCTGGGACACTGAGCCTGTGTCTGTCTGGGACACTGAGCCTGTGTCTGTCTGGGACACTGAGCCTGTGTCTGTCTGGGACACTGAGCCTGTGTCTGTCCACTAACTCCCCTGATTGTACCTTACTGTTGTACCTAGTCTTAGTATTATGTTCCCAAAGGAGTCAACCCAGAAAGTCTTAAATCTGCCCCTAGCTCAGGCTCACACATGATTAGGCCAAGGTCTAGGTGTGCAAGTGCTGGATCCGCACCAGATCAGTGCCAGACGAGGGCCAGACCAGGGCCAGATCAGTGCTATGACTGTTCCAGATTGAGTTATTTCTCTGCTGACCGTGAAGTTTGTTTCCAACCCTGCTCTTTATATTTGGAGGGCTCAGGATGGGGAGCTTCCCACATGACTCAACACTACACACAGATAATGTGATGTGGAGAGGAGAGGAGGGCTGCACACACAGAAATGCAAGGGAAATTATGGAAGACTGATAGGACTGGAGAGAGAAAAAGGAAAAGAAAGAGAGGGTGTAGAGAGGTAGAGAGACTGGAAGAGAAAGAAAGACAGAGAGAGGAAAAGGGATAGAAGAAGATGGGGATGGATGGAAGGAGAGAGGGAGGGAGGCAGGGGAGCCTGGCTCTTTTTGAAGCACAGGGCATTACCTCAGAGGCAGGCAGTGGCCAGTCAGCCCGTGAAGGCCTGGAAGTCAGAGTCTGAAAGGGCAGAAGGATTGAGACAGATGAGGAAGGAACAGAAGGGACGTCACAACAAGACACACAGACACACAAACACACAGACACACAAACACACGCACACACACACACACACACACAACCACCACTCCTCTCCACACACACACACACACACACACACACACACACACACACACACACACACACACGCCTCTCCTACCCACCCACAAACAACATACATATGTTAATAGAGAGAACAGACACACCTACACATAAACACACACACACACACACACACACACACACACACATCAAAAGGTGCAGCAAGACACACTGCACACAGTAGCAGTAGAGACAGTCATTTCCACCCATTAATAGACCAAAAGGTAACAAAAAGACAAGAAAAAAAATGGAAAAACAAACACTGCATATTTTAAGGGAAGACAACATGATGACAGCAACATGATGACAGCAACATGAGCAACTGTTTGAAAGAAGACGGTGCAGACTGACTAAAGACTAGCCGGTACAGTTTGACTCAAGCAGCAAACAGCAGAGGCAAGTTGAAATACTGCAGCATCAGGTTGGAGAGAGAGAGAGAGAGAGAGATATCAAAATACTCAGTACAAGTGGGAGGGGGAGAGAGAGAGAGCAAGAGAGGGAGACAAAAAGAGAGATGGAGGAAGAAGGTGTGTGAGTACGAAAGCTACAGAGGAAGAGAGGGAGAGAAGAGAAAGAGAGAAAGAGAGGGAGAGATGAGAGAGAGAGAAGAGAGAGAGAAGAGAAAGAGAGAGAGTAGGGGTTACATCATATGTTTCAGTGGCTGAGTCAGCATCAAAGCAGGCATAGTGCAGTGAGAGGAGTTTGTTAACCTAATAACTCATTAAGGCTCACAGACAGGAAGTAGCCACAAACATATAACTCGTTACGGCTCATAAACAGGAAGCAAACCACAAACTGAGTTTCAGCGTCCTACAATGACTAATCCGCATACACAGCCGGGTCTGAAGAGAGCACTCTGGACTATATTTTACAGCCTTTTGCTATTTTAGAGCAACCTTTTGCGGGCTAGTTAAGCTAGTTAATTAATTAATAAGAACAATTAATTTGTCATAGTACTACTTGGTGTTTTGGCTTAATACCATATGCAATTGCCTAGCACATTAAGTGCACATATAGCACCATTTAATTCTTGACTAAGGATTTGGCCTGACCTGACACTACATTTGAACCAAAGGATATATTTCCCAGTAAAGGGCAAATTAATTATCTTTAAACAAGAACGTGAACTGCCTGAGCACCAACCACCAAGGTTAAAACATTCATGACATTCAGATGAATAATTTATGTGGTTCAATTCATTAGTCATGTTAGCGTGCTTAGGAAAACCAGTCTAGGTAAGTGATTGGTTCTTGTGGTTTTCCTACTCGGACCAATGAAGAATGCAGTCTGTTGATCACCATACTGGTGGTGATGGAAGTTAGCATAATGATGCTAGGTGCTTCATACGAACTCAGTCTCTTTAGAGAGTGTGACTGTATCTGGAGGTCAAACGGTGGATTTCTGTGCTGCGTATCTTGAAAAAGAGAACAAATACCAAACCTGATTATGTTTTAGAGCTGGGTTTTATTGTGCCTGTTGACATCTCATCATAGCATAGGTTATGCTCTTGACAATCTCGTAGGAAAATTAAAAAAAGAAAGAAACCAAAAAAAACATTCAGAGATTACAAAAAATATAAACGATAACAGGAGACATTTTATATCAATTTAAAGTAGTGTACAACATTTTTGCAGCACAATCCCTCTGAGCCAATAGCTCTAGACTCTCCCGTGAACGTGAGTGAAGGAAAAAAGTGAAGAGGTAAACATAAAAACAGTCCACATCTTATCAGTTAGTTAGAATGTAACTGTAACTGTAACTGTATGTTTTCTGCCTCCGTCAAAGCCAAATGAGAACGGTCCTAGCACATCATGAGAACGGTTCTATCACATCACGAGAACGCTCTCTGACAATTCTGGAAACCGTGGCATGAGACTGTTAGTGTGCTGTCATCAGTGGGTTAGTATTATGGATGAATGTATGCTTTGCATTGTTTAGTATTGAACAGCCTGCTTACACAGCCAATTTAAAAAGCACCTTGGTCTCTTTTCTGACCACTTAAGCCCACCAAACAGTCACATTCTCTGTTTACTTTGCTTCACCATGGCTACGGATTCTAGAACACTGAGACTGAATGGTAACTAAGGAACAGTCACCACAGTTCCTTACAGAATACTACGCAGACCAACACAGCATTGTCAAATCATAATTTTTACTTCTGCATTTGGCACCTTTTGATACAGCCAGCTGTCTGTAATCCATGCATCCTCTAGCCTCTCACACAAACAAACACATGCACATCAACGCAAGGAGGAGCATCATGTGCAGTACATTTTGATGCTTCTCCTTCTTTCTTAGGAATAAATATATTAGCATAATCAAGCAAAACATAATCACTAAATGAACATGTCCTCTATTTAAATTACCGAAAGCCCATATACAATAGTCCCTTATATTTTAGTGCCCATTAATGTTATGAAATATTAGGTTCATAACCATCAATTAACTGTTCGTAACCAAAAACCTATACAGTAGTTATAACAGAAAATAATACGTTTCCCTTATAAAGAATTGCCTGTTTAGTCTTGACATCGTTTAGTAAGGTCACGAGATACAAGGCTTTTCATAAGGCCCAACAGGAAACAGTTCTAGTATCACAGTCTTGATAAATTCCCCACATCCTATAAAAGAGACTATCAAGTGTACATTCCACTGGCAAGGCTGAAGCTGAGAGTACAGACTCTCCACACACAGAGGGGGGAGGACACTGGGAGAAAAGCCACACAAGCACTGTTAGGAGACTAATGGGGTTGAGTCCACTCGGACCATCTCAACAAGGCAACAAACAGCTGAACACGAAAGCACAGAATTCACACACACACACACACACACACACACACACACACACACACACACACACACACACACACACACACACACACACACACACACACACACACACACACACACACACACACACACACACACACACACACACACACACACACACACACACACACACACACACACACACACACACACACACACACACACACACACACACACATTCCCTTTGTTGTAGTGTCCTGGTGCAAAAATGTCTCCTTCACTATCAGCAAACATATAAGTTACCATTTTCTTCGTATTAATATATACATATGTAATTCTGAAAGGACCCTAGAGTTGGCTTTACAATACTCATACATCCAAATTCATATCTACAGGGTCCTTATATTGCTTTCATGAAAACTTTGAACAATTCACATTATAGAATAACCAGCTCCCGAAGCAGATCAGGAAGCACAGGTCAAAAGAGCACAAACCCTGGCATTTGCTGGTTGTCCTTGACCGTAGGGAACTTGTATATAGACAATGTTAAGCTTTTAAACTGCCCATGCACAAACCCTTTTGATAGGCCATTCGTCTGGGGAATGCCATGTAAACAGAGTTTTTCTATACCTCTTCATCTGTCAAAGGAAACGCTGCTAATTTGGCACTGACCGCTGCCAACCTTGCCCATATTAATCTTAGTACTAGTGCCAACCTTGCCAATATTAATCTTAGTACTAGTGCCAACAGGCTACAGGTAAAATCAAGTGGCATTCCCTCACAAAAATAGACATAGACAGTCATTTGGCTACACTGGGACTGTCTATGGTAAAACCAAGCCACAGGCAAAGGAACACAGCAGCATATTGGCACAACCCTTTAGGCCTCAGATACAGAGCTTTGGTTGCAGTCGGGAGGTTGGGTTTACAACACTGTTAGTTTAAACCTTTTTTTTACATACACAATCTCCTATGCTTTCCCTGCTATCGACAGCAGGACCAAAATACACATTTTTAGCCTTTTGTACACAAACATATGAACATAGCCTATATATAGTATTTTGGCTTTATAAAGCCTCCTGCTGGTATACTACATGTAGTACTGTTACAAGATGTGGGCTTCCACCAGTGTCTAACTTCAAAGTGTGCGTAACTACTCTTTGGGTTGAGGGGGCAAGTGCCTTTCACACATTCTGTTCCAAGAGTAAAAAAGAAAGAGACAGTGGGGAGGAAATCACATCTTAAATGCACTGGGCTTCTTTGGGGACCTGGCATTTGCAAAGTAAACATAGAATACAGAATAATTTATAGATGAAGAATATATTATTATATATATTATACTTATGTGCTTATAAAACCTTAAAACTAAAATATTTCCAATAATTTTCAAAAATATTTATTGTAAAATTATAGTACAGCCAAGCTGCAGCTGTGCTTTTTAGTACCAGTATTTCTCCACCAGAGGGGGCAGGGTCTAAGGCAGTGATCTCATTCGAAATAAGCACAATGCAACAATCACACAAAGCTCTAGCTGGTTTGTAAGTGATTTCTGTTGGATTATTGTCAGTGGCCTTGTGATCACCTTGGATTGGTCAGAATGCCTGAACTATTACTAGGATATACTAAACTAACATGGATAAGTATTGTATTGTGAATCAAAGCTCTTCTCCAAAGTCCAAAGCAGAGCTAACCGTTCTGCTCCAGAGCCATAGGAAAAAACAGAACATCTATCATCTACCACTTCTGTCTGTACTACTGTGTGTCGGTGTGGTCACTGCCTAAAAAGCTATCAAAGAGGGAAGGGATGGACTCATGAGGGGAGGAGGGTTAACTAACAATGCTAACACTGCTAAAATCAATCTCAGCTGTGGCAGATCAGTGGTCCTGCAGACATGCACATCTGCTCTCTCTGTTTATAACCTCCCTAGCTGTTTCAGAAAGAGATTCGGCCCAGGTCTGGCCCAGATCCGGAGAGAAGTCGGCTTCTATGTGGGCGATCTCTAGCTCCTGTCTTAGCCTTTTCAATTCTATTCAATTCAATTTTCTTTTAACAATACTATTGTCTCAAGGTGCTTAACAAAGCCCAGTACCTGAACCCCCTTAGATCAAGCACAATGGCAACAGGGGCAAGGAAAAACTCCCTGTTAATCAGGAAGAAACCTTAAGCAGATCTGCGGCACAAAAGGGGGGATCCTATCTGCTTAAGGCCGGCCGTTCGAGATAGAAAGAGGAAAGGGTGGGGGGTTTCTTGTGGCAGAAGGGGAGGGAAAGAAGGCCTATGACACCACACACCTACACTTCTTCTTCTTCTGTGGGCTGAGGCCTTTCGCCTGCACGCTGTTCTCTGCCCACTCACCTGGGGCCCCCCCACCACTCCCCACTGACCCCCCCACCGTCCCCTGAACATCAGTGGGGGACGGGGAGCCGGATGAGGTGCTACCCACTGCCCCCTGCCTCCTCTCCCCTCTCACCCCCTCCTCCTTGTCCTCCTCCCGTTCCTCCCCTGTACCAACTCTACGGCCCTCTGCAACAACAGCCACCTCCTTCTTAACCCCGCCCCCTAACACATTGGCCACGCCCCCTTGACCCCCACCTGAGATGAAGTCTTGGGCGACTCTCTGCTGAGCCTCCAACTCTGACAAGCTGTACGCTAGCGCCATCTGGAGGTCTTCGTCGTCCTCATCATCCTCCGTGCCGTCGGCGCAGTGGTAGAAAGGGGCGGAGCTGTAGGAGCGCTGGGCGGGGCTTGCCTTGGGCTGTGGCAGACGTTGATGATGATTGGTTGATGATGACTGGGAGGGGGAGGCGGAGCTGCCTTGTTGCTCGCGGCGACTAAGCTCAAGGGCCAGAGCCATCTCATCAGCCACACCTGGGAACGCAGAACCAGGACACCATGTTAGGTCAAAGGTCAAATACCAAACTGGGATTCTTTCTGAAGTATACTGTTGTGAGACAGGGTCCAAAGAGTTCCACTGCAATACTTAAACTAAGCAGGGTGGCTTTGATATATGGTATACATAATGGACCTTCATAAACTTTTTCATAAACTCTCAAAAACATTTCTAATGTATTTATTCCCTGTAGTTTTGTGCTGGCTGTGCACAACTCTTATCTCTTATCTTATCTAGAAGCTAAAACTTGGTTGCTTAACTAACCCTGGTCAGCTACGTTCTGAGCTGACACTTCACACCAAGATGTCTGAATAAAATTCACATACATTCACATCTGAGGGTAGGTGACATGTCAGGTCCTTTAGGTACAACTTAACCAGCACATAATCTAATTAAACAAGCAATTAGGAAGCTAATGCCCCAGGAGGCATTCTAGGCACTATAGGTCTGTAGGTACTATATTAGTGTCATTTGATCCGTCTGCAACACACGTCTACAAGCAGACCCTTCCCTATGTAGTTCATGTACTGGACACTGTATATCTTTAACAGAAACATGGCTCGATGATGCAACTGGTGCTTCCACACTTATTGAATCTGCTCCTCCCCACTTTATCTCTTTGAATACCAACCGCATGAATCAAAGGGGTGGGGGTATAGCCAAGATTTTTAGAGACATTTTTCAATGCAAATCTATTTTTCTGGGAGATGTCACATCTTTTGAGTATGTATGTGGGGTCCTCAACTGCTCCCCCAGCATCTTATTATTGACTATTTATAGGCCTCCAAGACTCTCGGCCAAAATGTTTCTTCAGGAATTTGGTGAGATGCTCTCAGCCATCTGCCTAGAATATGATCACATTGTCGTTTCAGGAGACTTCAATTTTCACATAGATAACTACGAAAACTCCTACACAAAGGAATTCCTTGCGCTCATTGACACTTTTAACCTTACTCAGCATGTTCAGGGGCCCACTCACTGCCATGGTCATACCCTTGACTTAGTTATCACCAAAGGCCTAAGTGTCACTATATCTGTCATTGAGGTGGCGCTTTCTGATCATTCCTGTGTTCTGAGTGATATTACTGTGTCTGCTCCCATCCAGAATAAGCCAGCAACTGTTCGCAGAAGGGCGATTACCAGTGACACTAACGCTCTCTTTCAACGTGCACTTTACTCAACCTCCAGTCAACCCTCTCACTCTGTTGACGACATTATGGCAAACTTTAATTCAAAAATGTATGACATCATGGATGACATTGCCCCGTTCAAGGAGAAGACAATTGTTAAGCAGATGGCACCATGGAAACTAAATTCAACAGTAAGGCTTTTAAAAAGAGAGTGTAGACAAACGGAAAGAAAATGGCGAAAATCAAAACTTCAAGTTGACTGTCAAATTTATAAGGCCAAACTCTGTCTATACAATTCTGGAATTGCGAGTGCCAGACAGTCTTTTTTCTCCACTATCATTAACAAAAATCTCAATAACGCTCGTGTGCTATTTTCCATCTTTGAAAAACTAACAAACCCTCCCTCACAAATAGCACCTGAATTTCTTTCACCCA
Source organism: Sprattus sprattus (assembly GCF_963457725.1). Classification (NCBI taxonomy): domain Eukaryota; kingdom Metazoa; phylum Chordata; class Actinopteri; order Clupeiformes; family Clupeidae; genus Sprattus; species Sprattus sprattus. The sequence goes on from NC_137924.1 coordinate 31,244,356, forward strand.
ATGGCTGTAATGAATTTGCATCATTCTTCCAATCCAAAATCAACCGCTTAAGAAATAACATTGCATCCCATTTACATAGAAATCAGTACCTGCCTCTGCCAGCGACCACGACAAAGGAGGTACCTCAGATGACAGAGTTTTGTCTCATTGATGTTGAGTCCCTTGAAAAAATTGTCTGCAATCTTAGCTCCTCCACTTGTGAACTTGATGTTTTACCAACTTACTTTTTTAAAAGTGTTTTTTACCACCTAGCACCCGAAGTGCTTCACATTGTCAACACTTCATTACTGACTGGTGTATTCCCACAGCCTCTTAAAATAGCAGTTGTTAAACCCTTAATTAAGAGAAACAACTTAGATACGTCAATTCTGAACAACTATCGCCCAATTTCCAATCTTCCTTTTATAGGGAAAATTATTGAAAAAACTGTTTTTAACCAACTGAATGTTTTCTTAAAAACCAATAATTGTCTTGACAATTTTCAGTCAGGTTTTAGAGCAGGCCACAGTACTGAGACTGCTCTTACTAAAGTTTTAAACGATATTCGCCTCAATAATGACTGTGGGAAATCTACCATCTTAGTGCTGCTGGACCTCAGTGCAGCTTTTGATACTGTTGACCATGAAATATTACTACACCGTCTCGAGCACTGGGTTGGCTTTTCAGGGACAGTATTGAGCTGGTTGAAATCATACCTGCAGGACAGATCTTTTTTTGTTTCCATAAGTAGCCATAGATCTGAAATAATCCCCTTCACCTGTGGTGTCCCCCAGGGCTCAATTCTGGGCCCTCTCTTATTTTCTTTGTACATGCTGCCACTGGGTCAGATAATCAGCAGCAACTCCATCTCCTACCATAACTACGCTGATGACACCCAGCTCTATATGGCTCTATCCCCTTCTGATTATGGCCCCGTCAACTCTCTCCTTAAATGCCTTGACCAGGTAAACAACTGGATGACACAGAATTTTCTACAGCTGAATGGGGATAAGACGGAAGTGATTGTTTTTGGGAAAAAGGACGAAAGACATAAAATCTGCTCTTATCTAAATTCCAAGGGTCTTGTGCCGAAAGATAAGGTTAAGAATCTTGGGGTGATCCTTGACAGCGACCTTAGTTTTAACTCTCACATGAAAGCCATCTCTAAGTCGGCATTTTATCATCTTAAAAACATAAATAAACAGAGAAATTCCATGGCTAAACCGGACCTAGAAAAGCTGATTCATGCTTTTATTACAAGCAGAGTCGACTACTGTAATGCGCTATTTACTGGTCTTCCCCAAAAGACAATCAAGCAGCTGCAACTTGTTCAGAATGCGGCTGCAAGAGTGCTCAAAAGAGTAAGAAGAACTGACCACATAACCCCAATTCTGAAATCCCTACACTGGCTCCCTGTTAAACAGCGGATTGATTTTAAAGCACTTTTACTTGTTTTTAAATCTCTAAATGGTCTGGGTCCGCAATACCTAGCCAATATGTTTCTCAAATATGCTCCCACAAGATCCTTACGGTCCCAAGATGCATATCTCTTAGTAAAACCCCCTATACTCACTAAGTGTGGTGAGGCTGCTTTTAGTTATTATGCGGCCCGGCTATGGAACCTCTTACCTGATAGCATCAAGAGCGCCCCCTCAATCAATATTTTTAAAACCAGGCTAAAAACTAAACTTTTCTCTGATGCTTTCAGTTAACTCTACCTGCCTCTCCATATTGCCCTTTTATTCGTTTATTTCTATTTATCTCTCGTCGTTGCAGTGTCTTTTACTTCTATTCGCATATCCTCACCTTCAACGAACTTGTGTATGTGTTGAAAGTGTAATTTCTGCGCTATGTTAGACTGGGTTTGTAACCCACGGCTCATGTATAGCGTGTATGTATTGCTTGTATGTATAGCGTGAATTGCTGTTTTTATTTGTTATTATGATGTGAAGCACATTGAATTGCTTGTGTATGAAATGGGCTATAGAAATAAAATGACTTGACTTAAGACGTTCAGTAATGTAAATATTATGCAGCAAGGCCATGTGTTAAGTTGCCTTCTTCAAGTGCTAAAGAGGGTACTTCACTATTCATACCATATTACCCCCTGCTTCTCCACTGAGATTACATATGCTGGGATGGAATGTACATTCTTACTCATTATACAGCATCGCAACTGAACCAATGTTGAATAACACGCCAACATCTATGGCTAGAATAAAAAAATTGAGAGTTTACACTACATGCAGAGATTGCATGTAGATCCCAGGGATTGCATTCATATATACACCTGAGTGAAAGTTCACAACACAAAAGTTTAAAGTTTAGAGCAGAACCAACAAGCAGAGGCCAAGTAGTGAGTTACCGTTGATTAGAATGCTTTTTAAGAGCCCATCCTCCTCGATCTCTGTTCTCTCCTGGCCGTTCTCTCGGATCCTGAGGGAGAAGTACATCACCCTTTTTACTGCCAGAAGTATTCAGCAGGTAGAACTTTATGTAAATTAAAATCGACCTGAATCGTACCTGTTCTGTTTGCTAACAAAAATCACTACTTCAGAAAAAAGGGGTACAACTTCGGGCCAATGAATACAGGCATCCGGAGTAAAACTGAGTATGTGCATTCCTATACATTTGTTACAGTCAAGCTAATACAATATGATACACGGAGACACATACTCACACACACGCACACACTGTTCTTCCTTCTATAAGAAATGCTTTTAAGTAAAGGCCCATTTAGGGTCGTTTAAGACACAGAACCGTAAGCACGTAATTTACACAAGGGACTTGTTTTAGACAAGTTTTGATTTACGGTTCCTTAAGGTTCCTAAGGTTCCCTAAGGTTTGTGCGTGTTGCAAAGCAAATCAACACCAGAACTGTAGGATTTATTTTTTTAGTGACGTAAGCGTATTTATTGCAGCAGGACAAATGGAAAAAACTTAACGGAGCATGAAAGTGTAGTGGGCAAAAGGCTTGATGTTATGAATACATGTGTTATACAAAATACAAAGGTTGGCAATTCAGTACCAGTGGCGAAAAAGACAGATCACATGATGCAAAAGTTCGTTTATTGAAATATCTTTTAAAGGCATCCAGTGCAACTTTATATAAACATTCAATGAAAAATAAACATTCAATTTCTAGTCTTTTTTACACATAGTAAGTTTCAATAACTCCATACCATTACATACTGTATCGACATTCAAGGAGCAAAGATGAGACGTCGTTGTGTGGTGAGAACTGATAGAAAAACGTAAACAACAACAATCGCCGGAGGGGAGAGGCCATTTTTCCATTGACTGGAATCCTGCTTTATTTATTGTAGGTTACAAAAAATAAAGAAAATGGCGGCGATTGTTGTTGTTATCGATTTTCTATCAGTTCTCACCACACAACGACGTCTTATCTTTGCTCCTTGAATGTCGATATGTAATCGTATGGAGTTATTGAAACTTACTACGTGTAAAAAAGACTAGAAATTGAATGTTAATTTTTAAGCCTCGAAAGTTGCACTGGGTGCCTTTAATGACGGCCACAGCACTTTAAAACGATGTGTTTATGAGTTACATTATTCAAAGATGCAAGATAAACGGCGAGAGAATCGGCAGGTGTACCTTCTCATCATGAGTGTATGTTGTCAGTGCTTGTAAATACAACGGTGTTGGCCGCAAGTTAACTCCACGTTAATATTAGCTTTTGTATATGAGCAGACCGGGCTCATTCTATCAAACTCGCGCTTGCCTCACGGGTGCAATTGATTGATTCACGTCAATATGAACTCAATGAATGATATCACCATGACTCACAAGTGGTGGAAAATGAATATGAAAGTATTTGTTCGGTGAATTAGCGCGTTCTCTCCAAACAATCGCGGGTGATAATGGGATATTCTCTCCATAAATTCGCGGCCATTTGAGCGTCCTTATAAGTGTTTAAAAAGGGTTTGTAAAGGAGTTCATGTCTTCGGACCTTGTTTGTTCATAATCCACAAGAAAAGGCTTGTGAGACCGTCTGCAGGCTATTCATGATTAAAACAAATTCTGGGTCTAAAAAAGACTGTAGTATGCTATGAAACCAGAAACCCATGAAAGACTCATGTGAGACTCATGAAAGGCCGTGGTTAGCAGGCCAAACACAGTCTTTACGAGCTGCGTGGGGCCGGAGTGTCTTTGTCGGATAGTCTAGGGGCTCTTGTCTATATTACGTGCTTATGCGTTGCGTTTAAAACTGAGTATAATCCGGCTTTAGGCCTAGATTTAGTAGCTTTAATAGCTATACATGAGCGGATGCTGCCACCAAGTGGACAGCCCAAGCGCAGGTTTAGTTTGCATTTATTTGAGTTGCACCACGGGAGAACACGACGGTTTGTCTTTAAGCTGAAGACGTCCTCGAAGAACATTCTTTCACGTGCAAGCTCTGGATATTATTTATCTGTAAGTGCATTCTATATTGTGTTTTGTTGTTGTGTAAATGCCCTTAGGTATTTTCTAAGATAAGTTGAATGTTTGTTTGTGGATGTCACAAATTCACAGCTAGTTAAACTAGGCATGCTATCTTTGTGCCACATTGTTTTATGTGGTATTATGTCTTTGTTTTTGTCTGTTTCAGTTTTACAAAATGATCAGTCCTGTATGAGTATTTGCTGGTGAAATCATAAACGCAAGAAAACCCAGACTTGTTGTTCATTAACTTTATTCGTGAGGAAAACCGTTAGCTACGTAGCTGTCTAAGCCTGCTCAGAAGAGACGCATGGTGGAGGACAGCATACACACAATCAGATGTAACACCAAAAAAGTGGACAAAAACGGAAAGGCGCACGCACACACACATGCACACACACACACATACTGGTCATCAGACCGTGTAGAAACGTACTTCCTTGTTGTGGTTCGCTTGCCGTTGACGATGCGCGTGGAGGTGGAGACTGATTTGAAGTTGCCCATCCCTCCACCCATGTCCATTCCGTCCATACTGCCCATGCCCCCCATCGAGAAGGTGGTGAAGTCCACTACAGGAAAACAAACAAACAAAAACGTAGATAAAAAAATGCACGTAATCAGGTATACGTGACCATACTAGTGTGCTCAGTAAAAGGGTTGACTCCCAAAGGGCGGAAGCCCATTTTGACTGTATGACATTCACCTGACCTGAACTCAGTGAAATAACTCAATGTACAGCTTAAATTTGTCATATTATTATTTATAATGCACATTTAATAACTTAAAACCTCTATATTGGCACCAACTATATATATGAGCATCCCTGGGTGTTTAAAGACTGGTGCTTGGGTCTGACCTGTTATCATTTATAATGCATAAATAATAACTCAAGAACTCTATACTATTAATAACTCTAACTTAACCCTAACTATATACTAGCACCCCCGGGTGTTTGCAGACTGGTGCTTGGGACTGACCTCCTGCTGAAGGGAAGGAGAAGAAGCGCCCGGGGCCTGCCCTGGAGTGGCCTTGGTGGCCGTGATGACCGCGGTGCATCCCTCCGAAAGGGAAGTCATCTGAAGGACAAGTGGAGAAGGGGTGTAGAACACGGTAAGATGCACACACATAATGTCCAGTGTGGGGTGCAGAGTATGGTAAGTGAGATCTTTCTAACTGTGGGTACTGTTGTAAGCAAGGTTAGTGAGGTTTTCCTAGCATCAACAACTCGTGATCGCCATCTTTTTTTAATGCTTTGTGTTTTTTGTGTTTTTAACTTTTTTCTTTGTGCCAGTTGTCCCCTTCCCACCTTCCCACTTGTAACTACTGATTACAGTTTGATACAAGTGGTAATGTAACGGTTTTACAGATGTAAACCTTGTGTCAAACTTTACACGGGTGAAGAAGGAAGCATGCTGTCATAGATCATTCAAGTATATATACATTTAGATTGTTTCAAAGGGCCAAAGGTTAAACTAAAAGGGTGAACCCCTTGGCTGTGTGATTGTGGAAACAGTGGAAAAAGAGCATTGTTTGATAGTCAACAGTACAAAGAATGTAAACAGTGACGCAACTGAAAAGAAAGACTGAAAAGTAGTCTGATAGTGGAATTAGATCAGATTCCACTAGATCAGATGAGATTAAAGCTGTAATCAAAGTACAGTTTCTTTATTGGAGGGAGAAAAGAGAAAAAGATACACTTCTGTTCGAGGGACAGGACTTAGGGGGAACATGGTTAACACTCAAGATCACTGTTGGATAGTTAGCTGTACAAAGAATGTCAACAGTGATACAACTGGCATGAAAGACTGAAAAGTCTGAGCTTTGATCTAACCTGATCTAGTGCAATCTCATCTAATTCCGGAGGGAGAAAGAGAGATAGATAGATTCACGTCTGTTAGAGGGACAGAAAATGGTTAACACTCATTCACTCACCGAAGAAGTCAGCAAAGGGATCCTGGCCCCCAAAGAACTCTCTGAAGACCTCGTCAGGGCTTCGGAATGTGAAGGTGAATCCTGGGAAATCTCCAGGTGTAGATGGCTCGCTAGAGCCTAAGCCAGAGAGACACATGACAAAGAAGACAACAATTAGGGCAAGAATGTTAAGAAAAAAAAAGCTAGCTTCATTCTGTTTGGTGTCGTATGGATTTCTCCTGTATGGATTCTTAGCAGAGATATTGCCTTATCAAGAGTATGCAGCTGATGGTCGATGGCTGTGAAAACTTTGTTCCTCATCACCATAACCATTAAGTACTTATACACATATTACACACACCGAGCTCTGCCCACTCACTAAGTCTAAGCTAGGTGCGGAAAAAAGAGACAGTGTCCACTGTGGGATGCTGCTGTAGTCTCTCCACTTGAATTACTTGCAGAAACCTTCTGGTTACACCACACTGTCATGCATTAATTCTACCCCGCTCTTTATACTTCTACATACTCTGTGCTAGCTTTTTTACCCATAATGTAAATAATTGCCACCATCGACATCACTTTCTGTTTCATTGCTCTACTAACCCTTGTAATCATAATCGTATGAGCACACTGTATACCCATTAAGCTGTTCTACAATACTTGAATGCTCTTTCCTCATCTTAACCACTACCAATTTTGTGTGTTTCATGTATACACCGCCTTATGTTTGTATGTATCGTGTACATTTTCCACATGTATGCTAGCATGCTTGTTCTGATACGTGTATGAATTAATGGTTCGGATTCTCTCTCATCCCTTCCATTCCCCCCCCCCTTCAATTCCCCCTCCCTGGCCGGCTAAAATCAGATGCAATCCAAACTGAATCCAGAACGATCGGCTCGGATAAGAGGCTCTGCTTACCTGAATTGTGTACTCCTTCTTTGCCATATGTGTCATACGAATCTCGTTTACTTCCTGCAGGAGGAGGAGGAGGAGAACAAGAGTGAGTGTGTATGAAAGAGAGAGAGAGGGAGAGAGAGAAAGAGAAGACATGTATAATCGTAACATCGAGACATAGTTTTGAATAAAAGTTTGAGAGTTTGAAAGTTGAAAGTGAATGTTACCTTGTGTACGCATATGGCATATGCTAACAAGCTTTTACTTGTGTGAAAATCTGAAGGAATATCATTAGTGTAAAATTCACCCTCCTATTGATTCAGACCTCAATTTGTCACTAGCAACATTCTCTAAAGACTGAGGTATATAACATTGTGAAACTGGTCCAACGTATTATTGTGTTCATAATGATAAAGGTAATGATGAAGAAGAAAAAGAAGAAGCAGAAGATGAAGATGATAAGTGTAACATACTGTCAGACAGGACTTCGTAGGCCTCAGCGATCTCCTTAAACTTTCTCTCTGCCTCCTCTTTTGTGTCAGGGTTCTTATCTGGATGCCATCGTAAGGCCTGTTTCCTGTACCTGTGCGCGCACACACACACACACACACACACACACACACACACACACACACACACACACACACACACACACACACACACACACACACACACACACACACACACACACACACACACACACACACACACACACACACACACACACACACACACACACACACACACACACACACACACACAGTATTAAAGGTGTGAAAACAAGTAAAGCATAGGCTACAAGATGGGTGATTGTTTAGTAAACAAAACATCAAAACCACTATAAACGCATCGCAGTGTTTTTATGGCTCTTGTCATCAAACACATCTGAGGTCTCATATTATGACTCAGCATTATTCAGATGTGATGTCATCCATGTGATGATCTGTTGCAAGTAGCTCAGAGATCTAAGTGATCTGGTGGTGATTCTATCACTATCATGTAATACAATGAAACACGCAGAAAGCTACAACTAGTGAGGGGTTTGTTCACAGGCACTTTGCCTGGTCGTTACAAACACGCTGTCCCACAGCCGTAAGACACGCTTCCCACGGAGAGAGACAGCCCTGCATGCTGTGGCCTGAGACCTGACACCTGGGCAACTTGACTGGGCTCCAAGAGAGACCGGTGGCCAACGGCGCCACACAAACAATGCTGACTCATGAGTGTGACGGAGGGATTTGGGCCAAGTTCACCGCATTCACCGCTACCAGGCTTGGGTAGCAGTGCTGCTGTGCTTCTAGTAAGGGTGCATGTAGCTGATCTAACAAATACAGGGATGTCATTACACTACACCGTTTGCGAACACTGACTAGAAAAGCAACAGGTCCCTAATACTTTTTGTTAAAGGTGTGTGAACAATGAAGTTGTCCTAATTTGATAGCAACATTTTCCAATATGTGCATAAAAACCAGTGGAAACATCATATAACGCGCCAAAATAAACTGACATCAACTTCTACCGGTATACTGAGGATTCTACATTCCAAATGAGCATAATAACCTATTGTGTGCTGTTTGTACATGGGCTGGATGTTGGATGACTGATGATCTTTTGTACTGTATGCATGGACGGATTAAGAAACCACGGGCCCCTGGGCCTGGACATGTTAAAGCCCCCCCCCCCCCCAATGCGCCTAAACTAGCTATATCATATCGTCTCGTCACATGATCAAATAGAGACTTGACATTGGCTAACAAGATACATATTACCCAGCAATCATCATGTAATCAACAATAATGAAAACCATGACAGGATTGCCAATTTAAGGGAATATATAGCATAAGGTATCTTACTTTGTCCAAAGAAAATCATGCTTGATCACTGTCACATTAAAATAGCGACACTTTGACATCCCTATGATTGAAAAAATTAGAAAGCAGGGTCTACTTTGCCTACGAATCTTCCGCACTGGCTGGATTGTCACTAGTTAAGCCCCTGGCGCACAAGCACATTTTCTTACACAGCAAAGGTACCCTCAATTAAAGCCAATTAAAACAAAATACACCTTTTTCAACCACAAATAAGAGATGCATAAAAGCGACTTCGTGCAGAGGCTCTGGTTTAGAGGCCCCTTGAGCTCATGGGCCCGGGCCCGGTCTAGGCCCTTTCGTTGATCCATCCCTGACTGTATGTGATAAATTGGGATAACCAGGGCTTCCCAGTGCAACCGTTTTTACAGTTATATAGAAGTTGAGGCTATACTGCAGGACCCCAACTTTGAGGATTACTTACGCTTTCTTGATATCATCTTGAGAGGCAGTTCTTGACACTCCCAGAATGTCATAGTAATCCACCATGTCTTCGCCCACCTCTATGCACCTTATGCAATAAAACGGACAATGAAAAAGAAAGTTATCTACAACAGACATTTCACAAATTAAGCCCACCAAAAAAACTCATGCAGGACTCGCTAATAAAGTAGACAGGCCATTGTCACCTGTTAAGAAGCAGCGTGTTTTGAGGTTGTGTGATTCCTTATAATAAAATCGTTCCACATTGATCAAATCTACTACTCCCACTGGCAAGTTATTTCTATATAGTGTCGCCAGTTTCTAGCCGGCTGGGCGTGTTCGTGAGTTTGTGTCAATATAACGGGACCGCTGACACTATGGTATCAAATAGAGAGGACAACCGATTATAGCAGCCCCGGTATTCCCCTCGAGCCTGGCCGTGCGCCTATCCATGCCTCGAGCTCTCTGGAAGCCGGGGACACAATTGCGGCGGTATTTCCAGCGCAAAGTTTGCGATTTGTTTAGACCATATGGCTCTCAACAGCTGCGCTTGCTCTCACCCATTTTGGGAATTAACTGTAAGTAGTTCTCTCCTCGCAGACCATGTCTTCCATGCGTATTATTTACAAACAGGTATGTGTGTGTGTCATGACGCCATTTGCTTCTAGCGTTGGCTAACTACATTTTTGCTTTCATGGAGGCACCCTTACCTTTTTTAGAAGTGCGGCCAGACGAGGAGGCAGCTTGTCAGCCTCCGCTCTCTAAATGGGAATTAATGATTCCGGAAAGTGTCTGGAATGCGTTTCGCGACACAACGTCCAGAGAAAAGGTTGTCCAGTAAATAGTCCTTTTATCTACGCAGTACTCCTGGCACTGCCGTCTATGTGAGGTTCTCTATCACCAGCTCCCGCTGGACGTTGTAGGCCTTCACGTTGTCATTACTTCGGTGGGCGATCCCACCAGTCTATATCTGTCCGTGCAGGCTATCAGACTTCGCCCTTCTCTCGTTCGCTCTTGTAACTGTACGTCACCATCAGCTGAGCAGGGACGCTCGGGGAAAAAAATAGAACGTCTAGAACATGCCAGTATTTGTTTCGTCACCGACTCCGCCCAACCAACCAGCTGGCACGAACAGAAGCCAAAGTCACACCGTTTCGGTGAATTTCGAGATGCCCCGACTTTGTACTTGTACGAACACCCCCAAATCAGTTACTAAAATAAATAATTTGTATAGTCTAAAGGGAATAAAGTAATGATGACATCACTACATTTAAGCGTTTTTGAGAACTGTGAAAAGCGCTATATAAATGTGATGTATTATTTGCATTACATTTTCAGGGGCTGTTACCAATGTTATCTCGCACCTACTGTTACATTTTGTAGTAATTGCAGAATAAACAGGCCTACGCTAGAAATCTATATTAGTTATTAGTTATAATCAGTTATATAGCGTGCTTATTAAGTGTTTCAATATAGGCTATTATACAGTGCCCTCCAGAATTATTGGCACCCTTAGTGAATGTGAAAAATACAGACTATGAACAAAATGTCTTTGCTATTTATCCTCTTGGTATGCCACTCAAAATATTCACAAAAATCTTACCTCTTCATTGAAGTAAAACTATTGAAAGACGTTTTTTTTTTTACATTAAATAAATATTTTTCTCCAAAACATGTGTGCTACAATTATTGGCACCCCTAGAAAATCTTTTAATTAAAATCTCACTGAAATATATATATCCAATCATGTTTTACATTTTTAACTCTTAAGCGGTCAACCATGACTTCCTGAACACTGGAGTATAAATATGAGTGTCACACAGGCCAAATTCCCTTAATCACTCATCACTACGGGAAAGACCCCAAAACACAGTGACAATGTGCAATGAAAAGTTGTTGAGCTGCACAAATCAGGAAATGGATATAAGAAAATCTCTAAACAGTTAAAAATACCCATTTCCACTATCATGGCAATAATTAAGAAGATGTTAAGAATCAGCCTGGAAGAGGACTTGTGTACATTAAACCCACGCACTGTGAGGAATATGGTTCGACTGGCAAAAGAATCTCCAAGGATCACAGCTGGAGAATTGCAGAGGTTAGTTGAGATTTGGGCTCAGAAAGTCTCCAAAAATACCATCAGATGCCACTTACATCACCACAAGTTGTTTGAGAGGGGTGCTGTCAAGCTAAGAAGGCACCGGATGCCTAAAAGAGCCCGGGTGACGTAATGTTGATTCTTGAGTGACAGTTTCTATGCCAACGTTAGCATTACGTAAGCGGGTCACCGCGTACCCCGCATCTATATTGCTAATAGCAATTCCTCCTTTTGTGCGACAATATTAAGCGACTAAAAAGTAGCTGATGGCTTTCAAACAACTCTTGAGACTCTCTGACTGATAGCCAAAAAGTGTCGGGGTACAAAGTGTCCGTTTAGGCACAATATTAAGCGACTAAAAAGTTTTAGCTACACCTGCCTGATGGTATTCTGTAAGTTAGCAATGTCCGCTAGCATATCAAAGCTAGCAATCCCCCGTTATTCTTTAGTAAAATGTTGTGCAAACAATGCCCTGTTTTGTTCAAATGTAACTGTGGGTGCCGTCAGATATGTCTAAAAATCACAACACATTAAGGAGTGTCTTAATTTAAGCACAACAACAGATGAATAGCTTCAAGCTAACAAGACACTAGCACGAGCTAGCTAGCTGATGGAATGTGCTTACTTTGATACATACATTTGATTTATATAAACTAGCGAATCAACAACTTTCCTACCAAAGTCAAACATCAAGTACATGGTTGTTTTGGTTGGTTTATTGTAGGTCAAATACAAGCAAGCCGGTCTCAGGTAGCGAAGTTCAATGCAATATGCTCTGAAGTAAATCGCGTTATGAGCGATAAAGACCCGGGTGACGTATTGGCGTTGGCATAGCAACTGTCACTCAAGAGTCGTTCGAAAGTCAACATTACATCATCCGGGCTCTTTTAGGCATCCGGTGCCTTTTTAGCTTGACAGTGCCAGAAAAAAAGCATCTGCTGTCAATCAACTATAAACTAAAGCGTCTACAGTTTGCCAAATGTTACTGGGACTTTTGATAGGACCCAGCAGGTTATATGGTCAGATGAGACCAAAATACAGCTTTTTGGCAACAAACATCAAAGGTGGGTTTGGCGTAAACATAAAGATAGCCATACAGAAAGGAACCTCATACCTACTGTGAAGTATGGTGGCGGATCTTCGATGTTGTGGGGCTGTTTTGCTTCCAAAGGCCCTGGACATGGTATCATGGACTCCTTTAAATACCACCAGATATTAAATTAAAACATAACCGCCTCTGCCAGGAATCTTAAAATGGGCCGTGGTTTGACCTTCCAGCAGGGCAATGATCCAAAGCACACCTCAAAATCTACACAAAAATGGTTCACCGCCCGCATAATTAAGGTTTTGCCATGGCCTTCACAGTCCCCTGACCTAAACCCCATAGAAAATATGTGATGAACTGAAGAGGAGTGTCCACTGTCGACCTCGGAATCTGAAGGATCTGGAGAGATCCTGGCAAAGAGAGGCCGCACAAAATATTAAATGAAGGGGTGCCAATAATTGTGGCATACATATTTTTGAGAAAAATATTTCTTTCATGATAAGAATTTAATGTTTCTTTCAATAATTTTACTTCAATTAAGGGTACATTTTTGTGAATGTTTTGAATGAAAGATCACAAGGATAAACAGTAAAGAATTTTTTTCGTTTTGCTCATTATTACTAAAGGGTGCCAATAATTCTGGAGGGCACTATATGGCAACTTCAATGAAAGCAATCTATTCTAACTCCTTATGTTGATTTGTTTTGTTTTATTTGAATGAGAATGACACTGTCTGATTAAATTATGAATGAGAAATCTTTAATCAGTGCATATTATATCTTAACTGTAACCATATCAAAACCACCTTGACCTGGTATTTCATTCTGTCAAAAAATCGCAAACACATTACATTTGAGATTTGTGTTCAAATCATTTATTGCAATAACACTGGAAAGGCAAGTGCATGGAATGCAATGACATCAGTATTATGAAAGTCCAAATGGTTTCCCTGGTGAGCATTAATGTGTCCCTGCCTTCCAGGATGTCTAACCAGGAGTTATGTGTTGGTTCTTCAGTACTCCTCTCCTTCCTCATCCTCTTCTCCCATGCTGTCGGTGCCCACCTCCTCATAATCCTTCTCCAGGGCGGCCATGTCTTCTCTGGCCTCGGAGAACTCTCCCTCCTCCATGCCCTCCCCCACGTACCAGTGCACGAAGGCCCTCTTGGCGTACATCAGGTCAAACTTGTGGTCCAGACGGGCCCAGGCCTCAGCGATGGCGGTGGTGTTGCTCAGCATACACACGGCCCTCTGCACCTTGGCCAGGTCTCCACCAGGCACCACAGTGGGGGGCTGGTAGTTGATGCCCACCTTGAAGCCAGTGGGGCACCAGTCCACAAACTGGATGCTGCGCTTGGTCTTGATAGTGGCAATGGCAGAGTTGACGTCTTTGGGAACCACATCACCACGGTATAGCAAGCAGCAGGCCATATATTTACCATGACGAGGGTCACACTTCACCATCTGGTTGGCTGGTTCGAAGCAGGCGTTTGTGATGTCAGCCACGGACAGCTGCTCATGGTAGGCCTTCTCAGCAGAGATGACTGGAGCATAGGTGGCTAGGGGGAAGTGGATACGAGGGTAGGGCACCAGGTTGGTCTGGAACTCCGTCAGATCCACATTCAGGGCTCCATCAAACCTGAGGGAGGCTGTTATGGAGGAGACAATCTGGCCAATGAGCCTGTTGAGATTGGTGTAAGAGGGGCGCTCGATGTCCAAATTCTTGCGGCAGATGTCGTAGATGGCTTCGTTGTCCACCATGAAGGCACAGTCGGAGTGCTCCAGGGTGGTGTGGGTGGTCAGGATGGAATTGTAGGGCTCCACCACTGCAGTGGACACCTGGGGAGCTGGATAAACAGCAAACTCCAGCTTGGACTTCTTTCCGTAGTCTACAGAGAGGCGCTCCATTAACAAGGAGGTGAAACCCGAGCCGGTGCCTCCACCAAAGCTGTGGAAGATGAGGAATCCTTGTAGACCAGTGCACTGGTCAGCCTGTTAACAAAGCACAAGCAGAAGTTTTTTTACCAAACCAAGCATCTCCGGCATGCATACCACCTTTGGACCCATTCTCACAGTAACTCTGTTTCACCCAGTTGAGGTCACAGGATATGGCCACCGTTCATTTCGCTACGCTATCTGAGCAGTGAACAAAGACACAACTTTATGTCATGCAAGATGTTTACCAGTTTACGTGTCCGATCGAGCACAAGGTCAATGATCTCCTTGCCGATGGTGTAGTGTCCGCGGGCGTAGTTGTTGGCAGCATCCTCCTTTCCAGTGATGAGCTGCTCCGGGTGGAAGAGCTGGCGATAGATGCCCGTCCGCACCTCATCTGAGGATTATAAAACAAACTGGCCTTTAGTCTTCATAGTGGTACATGTATACACACACAAGTACATGTACATTGAAGTTATATTTTGTTAATTCCTTGGTTTAATTCATTACTGCCACTTGCTGCATCCTTACGTTAGCAGCTGACGGTCCCTCAGTAGGGGTGGGGCTATCCCTTTAATTGCAATGATGAGGAACCAATGCTGGGAAAGAGAGAATGGCGATGGTGTAGAGACAGTGTGAGGAATCGATAACCCGAAAGGAATACAACTTGTGTCTGACGGGGAAACTGGAGAAGGCCATCCTTCAGAAGGAGAAGGCAAGCCTCATCTCTTTGAGGGATCCTTCAGTTGCCACTTGCCAGACCATCTTAGTTATGTTTGTTAAGTTGGTTTTGTTACACACACACACACACACACACACTCATAGTAGTTACTGCCCTAAAACTTTGTTCTGTTCTGTGACGTTAGTTTTAACACTTCTGTCACATTTTAGTCTGCAATGTACAACTAACAAAAAAATATATTTACACAACATTTTCTGTGCTTGAAAAATGTATGCCTTACAGAAATAGAATTCAGACTAAAGTCAGTCTGTTGTGTCTGTCCCAGTCAAACCTGTTGTGATGTCTTTGGTAGAACTGACTCAAGAACAGGCCCCGTCCTGTAAAGAGCCAGGTCCCCTCCAGTCAGCTGTCATCCTTTCAAACACAAGTCAGTTCTGGTGACGCCATCTAGTGTCTGTTTATGGTACTACTCCAGAGTTAAGACACTGAACTGCACTTAGACACTGCATTTCCACGATATTAATTGATTTAGTCTAAAGTTGACCGATTAAACTGATGGGAGGGGGGGGGGGGGGGGGGGGGGACGGGACGGTAGTTGTATCAGAAATGTCATTGTGTTTTGATTTTTTGATTTATTTTGTTTTATTATTCCTCATACCTATCACAGTTGGCTCCAGATCTACAAAGATGGCGCGTGGCACGTGTTTCCCGGCTCCAGTCTCACTGAAGAAGGTATTGAAGGAGTCGTCTCCTCCTCCCCTGGGCTTATCGCTTGGCATCTGGCCGTCCGGCTGGATCCCGTGTTCCAGACAGTAGAGCTCCCAGCATGCATTGCCCATCTGGGCTCCGGCTTGGCCGACATGCATAGAAATACACTCGCGCTGAGAAAAACAAGTTATGGAAGCGTTAGATTTAATGTTTATGCTGATCATGTGCATAAAGGAGCAGTTCTGCTAATAATACATGCAACAAAAAAAAATGCAAAATTCGATATTATAATGCTTATGCTTAGTCAGTTAACAAAAAGAATGCTTTGTCTCCTTTTTGTTTAAACTTCAAGTATGTGTCTGTGCTGAAGTGTTATGACACATTGTAGATGAGTTTTTTTAAGTACGGAAAGAGGGTGTGGCAGTCACATATGGAATTTTGTATCAGGGACTAATTTAGTGCTCTTTCAGCCTAAGCACATGATGAGGCCTGTATGGAAAGAAAAAATAACAGGGCCTAGACTCGGGCACTTCACTGTGGTCACAGCTGAATGGCTTGCCTGTAGTCAACACAATTTTCACTGAATCTATCGACATGACACACATAGACTTCTCTCTTTCTCCAGTTACTTACAAAATTGTAAAGTTGCACTTTCTTTCTCTTTCACTCCTACCGCTCTTGCAATGAGCACACTTCAACGGCCGGGAAAGTTGTGTAACATATTTTGGACAGAGCTTTTTACCTAGTGACCTGGCCTCTGTAATTGTGAGTTTTTATGACTATATAGATTTATGGAGCCTTTCACTGAATCCTAATGCTGCAACAGAAGGAGAGAAGCTCCCTGGAGGACTGTCCTCTCTCTCTCCCTCTCTCTCTCTCCCTATCTCTCTTTCTCTCCTCCCTCTCGCCTCTTCTCTTCGCTGCATGTGCTCCTTTGTGTGATAGTCGGAGATATCTCATCCACGCCTCTCCCCGGCGACACACAAACCCTATTATACACCCTCTCAACTGCCTCGATCTTTTCCCGATCATGAGGTCATTTACTACGAATGGTCGACACAAAAGACCTCTTTATAGTCCTTCAGCAATGACAGACATTACTACACAATCCACACAGAGATACATACAAACACAGACATATATACACACACACACACACACACACACACGCACAGGCTCCACAATTCGTTTCCCCAGCAGCTGAGGAATGTTTCATAGTTTTAAGAATTCTTTCCCTCTTCTAGCTGAGCGGAGCGGTGCGGGTTGAGGCGCCTCGAGATGATTTGTTCCACATTTGGAGCAGCGAGGAGGGGAGCACTGGCTGCGGAATTTGTGTCAGCCTTTGGCAGCTGGCCTGCAGGCCCTCTTCCTGCTGCAGATTTTAAGAGATAGAGAGAAAGAAAGAGAGAGGGAGAGAGAGAGAGAGGGAGAGTGGGAGAGAAAGAGGTAGGGAGGGAGAGAGAGAGAGACAGGAAGGAAGAAAGAGAGGGAGAGAGGGAGGTAGGGAGGGAGGGAGAGAAAGAGGGACAGAGGCAGCCACTCCAAATCTTCAGCCTACTCGTAATGCGGCAGATCGAACAGGAAGAGCTGCGGTGCTTCAGTGCTGACAGACTGAAACCATATCTACTCCTCACACATCAGCCTTCTCCGCAGTAAGAGGAACACAAGGACGCAGAAAAGAGGAACCCGCTGCAACGTAATGACAAAACCAGGAGCAGGCAAACAAAAGAGATGCACACACACGCACGCACACACGCACGCACGCACGCACACACGCACACACACACACACACACACACACACACACACCCACACACACACACACACACACACACACACACACACACATACACACATACACATTCCTACTCCCTACTCCTATTCTGACCATTTGCATTAACTTTCAGCCTGTAGTTTGTATTTTCTTTTGTCTATTTCAAAGCTTCTCTCTGAAGAAAAGAAGAATGAACGGACGCAGATTTTCGATCTACGTCATCACTCACCATTTTGTCCGCTTTTCCTTCAGGCCGACTCGAGGGTTCGGAGGCAGAAGAGAGTTCTGCCGGAGCAGCTGAGAGGAGGGGTATTTATGCAGGGAGGGGAGGGCAGGAAACTGACACGCTCACAGAGGAAGGAGACTTCAAGGAGGCAGACAGACAACCAGGCAAATAGGGCAGTCCCTCTGGAGGCAGTGACTCCACATGGCGAGGCCGTGTGTGTTTCTGTGTGTGTGTGTGTGTGTGTGTGTGTGTGTGTGTGTGTGTGTGTGTGTGTGTGTGTGTGTGTATGTGTGTGTGTGTGTGTGTGTCTGCATGTGTGTGTGTGTGTGTGTGTGTGTCTGTGTGAGAGTTTGTGTGAATTAGGGAAAGACTACTTTAGTATTTTCTATATCATTTTGTTGTTGTTTGATGTTTTAACTTCCCGCAGCCAACCCTTGTTGAAACTGTATACACCCACAGAGGACTTGCGAGTCGACCCGCCCTTTTATTGTTTGAAGGGATGTTTCTCCGTGGAATGTCCACAACCCAGGATTATGTGGGGCCCGTGAACAGCAGCTGTTCCAGTCTCCACACACGCTCCCAGGGTGGAGAGAAAGAATGAATCAGATAACACACGCCTAATCATTTATTGCCCTGCTGACTGGACAACTGCTCTCTACTCTTGCTGTCACTCACGCCATCGACACTCTGTTAACTCTGTTCATAAAGTAGCTAGTAAATCCACACAGAGTTTCATTAGCTCTACAGAGTTGGTGCTAGGGCGTGGAGTCCTTTTCCTTCTCTGCCACAGACAGACTGCAGTAACAGGCGGAGAGCAATGGCCGTTCTCTGTGAATGATCGCTGACTGAATGCCGAGTAATGGGGGAGAGGCCAACACTGACCGTATTCAGCTGTGCTGCCATCTCTGATGAACTCATATCGACAGCTGGGGAGGGAGGGAGGGGGAGCAGGTGGCCATTTTGTCTTGAGCATTCCAGTATGTATGGGGACTAGAGGGGGAGGGTGTCATCATAACACAGGCCATATCACATTACACTGACCTTGGGGCTCTCAAAGATCTTTATTTTTCACTCTTTAAAAGCAGTAGTTCAGTTTGAATGAAGCATTACAGACAGAAATCTTTACAGTAATGTAGGGCTTTGGCAAGTCAGAACACGAACAGATGTAATGAGAAAATGTACTCACACCAGCAATATGAGAAACTAGCTCATCTTAAAGAATGAACTGTATTTTGCTTTACTTTCTTCTTGCTTTGTTTTATTTCTACAAATTGAATACATTATTTTCCCCCAACCCCAAAATAACAACTTAAAGTATGCGTTCAGTACATCATTGTTTCTGTATACCAACAACAACTCAAATACATCCAGTTAAGCTAACCTTTGACTGACAGAAGGTTATAATCTTTACAGTAAACACTTAGTATTCATCGCCGTCCTCATCATCATCCTCTGTGCTGTCCGTGCCCACCTCCTCATAATCCTTCTCCAGGGCGGCCATGTCTTCTCTGGCCTCGGAGAACTCTCCCTCCTCCATGCCCTCCCCCACGTACCAGTGCACGAAGGCCCTCTTGGCGTACATCAGGTCAAACTTGTGGTCCAGACGGGCCCAGGCCTCAGCGATGGCGGTGGTGTTGCTCAGCATACACACGGCCCTCTGCACCTTGGCCAGGTCTCCACCAGGCACCACAGTGGGGGGCTGGTAGTTGATGCCCACCTTGAAGCCAGTGGGGCACCAGTCCACAAACTGGATGCTGCGCTTGGTCTTGATAGCAGCAATAGCAGAATTTACATCTTTGGGAACCACATCACCACGGTAAAGAAGACAGCAGGCCATGTATTTACCATGACGAGGGTCACACTTCACCATCTGATTGGCTGGTTCGAAGCAGGAGTTTGTGATCTCGGCCACAGACAGCTGCTCATGGTAGGCCTTCTCAGCAGAGATGACTGGAGCATAGGTGGCTAGGGGGAAGTGGATACGAGGGTAGGGCACCAGGTTGGTCTGGAACTCCGTCAGATCCACATTCAGGGCTCCATCAAACCTGAGGGAAGCTGTTATGGAGGACACGATTTGGCTAATAAGACGGTTGAGATTGGTGTAGGATGGGCGCTCGATGTCTAGATTCCTTCGGCAGATGTCGTAGATGGCTTCATTGTCCACCATGAAGGCACAGTCAGAGTGCTCCAGGGTGGTGTGGGTGGTCAGGATGGAGTTGTAGGGCTCCACCACTGCAGTGGACACCTGGGGAGCTGGATAAACAGCAAACTCCAGCTTGGACTTCTTTCCATAGTCTACAGAGAGGCGCTCCATTAACAAGGAGGTGAAACCAGATCCAGTGCCTCCACCAAAGCTGTGGAACACCAGGAAGCCTTGAAGACCAGTGCACTGGTCTGACTTCATGGGAGAAAAAAAGACACATTAGTTCTACTATTACTAAAAAAAACTGCAGGCCATTTAACATTCTAATAATATCATTATGATTATAATTATAAGAATGTTTCAGTTAACATTTTGGATAATGGCTTTTTAACTTGCATCTCAGTTTAATTATCAATTCATTATCCAATATTTACAAGAATGCAGCTTGTACGACTTGGTAACCGTACATCTTAAGTGCAAACCACACTTCCAGCAGTGATATATAAGTTTTGGGTCCTGGCCACAGCCATCCCTACCAGTTTGCGGATGCGGTCCAGCACTAAATCGATGACCTCCTTGCCGATGGTGTAGTGTCCACGGGCGTAGTTATTGGCAGCATCCTCCTTTCCAGTGATGAGCTGCTCCGGGTGGAAGAGCTGGCGATAGGTGCCTGTGCGCACCTCATCTGTGGAACGTGGGCAAAGGCGCATTGCTCTTAAGAGTGTGCTCATGAGTATATTATGTTCCACTGCATGAACTACCCCTCAGGGCTCTCATATAACACACATTTATTTCATAAACCATTCTCCTGAATCACTCAAGTATTGTTTTGTACATGCTATGTGTCTTTACCAGGGTCAAAACATACTTACATAATTCTTCGCAAAAAGTGACAAAAAAGTGCACAAAAAAGTTATGAGTTATGAGTACTACTTTATTAGTATGCAGTATAGAAATGAGAGTGTGTCTCACCAATCACAGTTGGCTCCAGGTCCACAAAGATGGCCCGAGGTACGTGTTTCCCAGCTCCAGTCTCACAGAAGAAGGTACTGAAGGAGTCGTCTCCTCCGCCAGGAACCCTGTCACTGGGCACCTGGCCGTCCGGCTGGATCCCGTGTTCCAGGCAGTACAGCTCCCAGCATGCATTGCCAATCTGGGTGCCAGCTTGTCCGACGTGAACAGAGATGCACTCACGCTGCAGATCAGGGACAGAGAATCAGCGGGATGTGAGCCCAGCCAATCTGTTGCCCCAGGCAGATTGCATGTAAGTAGAGGAGGATGTTTTTCTCCAACTACTGTAACCCTGACTGCACCCACGTCAGCCACTTCACACAAACAAATTTGTTCCCCTTTCAATATAATAGGCAATTTTTTTTTTCAATGAGAAAATCAAAAGTATAATTGTATAGCTTCAAGGTAAAAAGAAGCAAGACCTTTAAAATTATTCTTACTGGTTTTAACATTTGAATGGCTGGATGACATACTCCCACTGCATTCATATTTTAAATGCTCACAGTTAGGCAAAGTTAGTAGGCAAAAACAACAAATTCACATCATACCACACACACTGTAGCCTATAGTTTACCTAATGTTCACTCAGTTAAATAACGGTTTAAAAGGACTTGGAGGAAATGTTGAAAGCTTACCATGTTTCAGACCTTCCTTTTCAATCCGATATCAAAGGTTCGGGATGAAAGTAAGAGTGTCTGTCTATGAGCCGACCCAGACTCTTTTATAGGCAGATGATCTCCGACACTATTTGCATGTAAGGAGAGAAGAAGAGGAAGAATCAATAGGATCTTCTCCTTTCTGATTGGTCGAGGGAGAGCGAGAGAGAGAGAGAGAGTACAAAACAAGGGAACGAGGTCAGAACCTCCCAGCCACAGGGGATTAAGACACATTGTCCAAAGTATGACTTATAGAAACTGCAGAGCTGTCATTGTGACATTATTTTTACCTACATCAGTGTTTGGTTAACATGGGACTTTTATTTTGACATTTAAAAAAGGGCAACAAAGGGACAACTCTCAGCCCACTGTAATATAGTGATTGACGCAATGTTTTGCGGCTAATATTTGATGATGGTCCATTTATTCCTCTGGGTAAATGCTCTAGTTCCTCAATCTGTAGTGACTTTATTGGCCTGGTAGGAAGGAAACTGAATACTGAGACCTGAAAAGACCTTTGTTCAGAGTGACTAAAAGGTTGCAACACTAGAGTGCCTCTGCTGCACCCAATACAGGCAGTGCGGATGACACTGGCCACCAAAACTCACCTAACACCTCAGGTCACTTCTGCTGGGTTTGGTTCACATGAAGTGTGTAACTTGAACCATCTGTACATGATTGTTTAGATAGATAGCTGTTTTTTTTACTGTGTTGTGGGTGTCTGAGGCTCATTAAAGCAGCAATAAGCAGTTATGTTCCAAAACCAGCAAGGTAACTACCTAAAAGGCATGCAAAAAAAACCTTGCAAACACCACCAACAGCCCAGTTGACACTGATAGAAGCTTGCCAAAACACTAACTGGTGTCTTTTGGCAGTACATCTAGCAACACAGAATTACATAGGGCATATCCTGGATGGCTAGTAGGAAAGACATAGGTGTTTTTCTGTCCTTTACATGACCATATGAAAGAAAATTATTTGAGGATGGTACATCCATAGCTTTTATTTCATATCACACAGATCACAGGGGTTAACGTCCTTAATGGATGTGAAATTAGAGTGACTCAGACTCACACTCACACACACAACCACACACACACACACACACACACACACACACACACACACACACACACACACACACACACACATTGCAACCACTCCCCAGGCTCCAGGCTTTCATAACATGACAAACAATCACCACATTGTGACAGTGAAGCACATTTTACCACAGGCAAAATGCTTTGTTAGCAAACAAATGTTCTCATTCACACTAACATGTACTCTGCTAAACACTGCTACCTAATATCCCTACATCCCTTAAGGAAGTTGTAGTTCTCTAAGCAACCTTTCAACGGAGGGTTGACTTGAATCATCCTATTTCTTCCTGTTGGCTTCTTTCTGATATTATTTGAGGACAAGAAGAGGCCCCTTAAGCATACTCTTGTAATTATGTAGCCTACACTTCAGTGAAAAGAACCGAGGAATGATCAAGGATGAGAGGGCTTGCAAAACAGACTGCAAAACAAGATGCAAAGATGGTAGGTTTGAGGATCAAATAAGGTTATTGGAAAAACCTTCTATAATTTTCTTCCTTGTATCACGCTGGCTACATGACAGCATTCTCCAGCGTGAGTCTAGTCTGGACGCCTTCTCACCTAGCCCACTCCCTATACATGTCTATGGCCCACTCCGCTTGCACCGTCTCCTAGTGGTGAGTGGTTGGCATTGCGCCTGGAAACTATTTATGACACGTTGCTTTTGTCACTAGATGGCAGAGGAGAGCCGTAGTCCTACAATAGTGAGCATTTATCTCGACTGATGTACAAAATGAGTTGTAGGTCATTGCATTGGAGGCGTGGGTTATTACTGTAAACAGTACGATGTATTGTCCTTGATATGAACAGACCTGTTTTTAAAGATAAGAAAAAAACGTTACTGCAGAGAGACTACACCCTAGAGAGAAATTACGAGTTCAGTGGGGTAGTGGGAGAGAGGGGGGGGGGGGGGGGGGGGGGCTTTCGTAGTTTACTACGGATAGAAAGATTGGCAGAGCATCTAAACAGTGAGAGCATCTAAACAGTTAGGCCTAGGCTGGTTGGACTGGTTGGAGCACAAACTAAGGCAAAACGAAGAAGTGGAAAACATGAGGACTCAAAAAAATGCCAAGGGCTCCACACGCCCACTTTGAGCTCCTGGCACATGGTGACGACTTTTACCCTACCTGCTCGTACAGACCTCCCGGTAACCGCCCTTTCACTACACAGAGTGAGAATGTCAGAAAAACACTCCACCCCGCCCTGGCAAATAGGCCTATGAATAGATCTTTTGGCTCCAGTCTTGCACTTCTCTCTTACGGAGACCACCTTGACGGACACTGTGAGAGATTTCACATAGGCCTATACGGGTCTTTATTGCAAACTAATTGTTTTCCTTTAATATTTTCACCCGAGAACAGTAAACGAACAAAACATGGTAAGTTTCTTTTTCATCATCGACTTACACTAATCGTGACTGTTTTGCCGGGAACCGTCATAAGCTTACTTAGTTAAACTGTTGAAATAATTACTTTCTACTCCACGTAGACCTTCTTGCATAACCTGTCAAAATATCGCGCTGCAGTTCGCTGGTTTGACCAGATAGTCTGTAAAGTTTGCTTGACTGAGTTTAAAAGAACAACGTTTACAAATTCAAAAGACTTTTAAAAGTCTATTGTTGTGATACAAAGAATATTACGCATAACGTAACAATTTTAGTCAACGTAAAGCAGCAGCAACCCTAGAATCATGGATATCTTCCTGCAAATGTTACTCATCCTGGGTGACGCGCAGAGGCTTGTTTAATAAGGTGTGCCTCCTCAAATCTCTCCTCACCCTCTTCCTTTCCTTGTCACTCTCCGAAAATATATAGGCCTATTTATTTAGAAGAAAGGTTCATCTATTATATTCCGCGATCTCTGTTCTTTGGGAAACTCTTGAAATGTGTGAAACAGCGTTGGGTAAAGAACTATGGAAAGAACTATTCTCCATAGTACCTAAACGAATTAGCTTATCCAGCTCTGTTGCTGTCTGTTGCTATTGCTCAGTAGTCATGTATGATGACGTACTGCCTTTACATTTAAATCTTCTCAAAATCTCCATAGGATATTTGACATTGCACACATACATCTAGCTATTGGGCTGTTGTTCTTAAATGATTTCAACTGCATGCAACATCATTTGTGAATTATTGGAATTCCTTTCCTGCGTACAATATTTTGAGCCTGTAACAGTGACCTGCACAGAGTGACCTGTGTAGTAGATTATGTAGATTGGATTAGATGCATGTGTAGACCCTGTGGACACATGAGAAGGGGAGAAGGGGGGGTCTTTTCAGGGTATTAATAGCTCCCTGACTGAGGGGCACATTACAGACCTGTCAGGCAGAGGCGTGTGCCTCATGTTTTGGGTTACTGGGAGAGAGACACAGGGGCTGTCCCACAAGACTGACCCCAATACATTTAGCACCTCCAGAAAATAGGTTGTAAATGTGATGCTACACACACACACACATACACACACACACACACACACACACACACACACACACACACACACACACAAAAACATACACACATATATGCACAGAGAGAGATAAAGAGAGAAGAGAGAGAGAGAGAGAGAGAGAGAGAGAGAGAGAGAGAGAGAGAGAGAGAGAGAGAGTGAGGGGGTACATTTGTGTCTGATTTTCTAAGATTCAAGTGTAGCTTTTATGATGTTAGGACACATTTTTTAAATCATTTATTTAAAGTATTTATATTGATAGTATATAGACAAAGTATTTAATTCTAAAAAGAGGCATGTCAACCGTGATCTGAGTCTGGTCTTAGAGGTCATGGTGATGTGTGTTTATATCAGAGCACAGCTCAGGATAGGAGAGAGATTCTAATGATATGTGATCATCATCTGACAAACCTGTCTGGGCACCTAGCCACTGTTTATTAGCGGGTGTTGAGATGGTGATGGCGTAATGCGGTGGAAGTTCACAGAGTTGTGACATCTTAAAACAAAAACAACAACATATCATGCAGATCACATTGTCGCCGAATCTGGCACCAAAGCCACATCTGTCTAAACCAGGACATTACGTAACAACAAGAACACTCAAATCGGACAGTAGTTCATGCATTAGTTTTCATTTGGTTCCTATAGCAAGTTTGTTCCTGTTCTTAGGGAACATCTAACCACGGAACAACATGGCCCTAGTTTTATTTTTGACATTTCAAAGATGAATAACTATAGAATGAGACACTGTCATTTCATCCCTACAACTGTTGTTTTGAATGTAAAAACCAGAAACTCTCTAGGACCAGATTACGTAATTTGCCAAACTCATAAATATTGGTTGAACAATAGTTCAGTATTTTCTCTGGAAACAGATCTGGCTAACATGAAGCACGGTTCCATTGCATTCACTAGTTGCAGCTTGGCAGTTCACAGAGTGGTGAAGGGCACATAAACATTAAACCCACACCAGAAATAACTGAAATATGAAATGAAATGTGGTCTTTTGAGTGCATTCCACAGAGCACCAGTCTGTCCATGTACTTGTTCCTAAGGAAAAGAGCTCAGGCTTGAAACACACACAGACCTCTTTATAGTCATTCAGCATTGACAGACATTACTACACAGCACACACACACACACACACACACACACACACACACACACACACATATACAGACCACCAACACAAACACACACACACACACACACACACACAAACACACACACACACACGCATACGAGTTCACACGTAATAACATCTAACTGACTGACGAAAAAACTAAAAAAGAAAGAAAATCACCTCTTGACTGGCAGGTTGAAAAAACTACCTTCTAGATTGACATATCAGTCCAGTACAATGTGATCTTACATTGCATAGAGCATAAGTCACAACACTCTCTCTCTCTCTCTTTGTCCCTGTCTCTCTCGCTCTCTCTTTCTCTTTCTCTCTCTCTCTCTCTCCCTCTCTTTCTCTTCCTCTCTCTCTCTCTCTGTAGCGTGAGTGTATATCCATCCACGTGGGTCAGGCGGGTGTTCAGATGGGCAACACCTGCTGGGAGCTCTACTGTCTGGAGCACGGGATCCAGCCGGACGGATCCATGCCCAACAAGGCACCTGTGGGAGGGCATGACGACTCCTTCACCACCTTCTTTAGTGAGACTGGTGCTAAGAAATACGTGCCCCGGGCCATCTTTGTGGACCTGGAGCCAACTGTTATCGGTAAGCATGACAGAGCATGAGATATGCTAGGCTTCTCTGTAAACATATTGGATGGGAAGTTTCAAGACTCTTCAGGCCATTAGGTCAGAAGACGCTAGCACTCATCTTTCATAGGCAATAGGTTTTCTTCTAAAAATGCAAAAACAAAAACAGATATAATTTGATTTAATTTACTAGTAATAACAATAATAATTTGCTCCACACAGAGGTTGCATATATATATATATATATATAGCAAAACATATCTACCCACATTAAACCCTTTTCCAAACAAATAATAATTGGTCCTTTATATTGTTCTTCGCCGCTGTGGGTTTATGGGTTGAAAATGTCTCGAGACACTGTTTGAAACCATCCTGAACTTTGCAAGGCTGATACTGATGTACCTATGTCCATTTGGTTGAGTCCACACCATGACATGGGTGGCCCACCCACCTCAGCCTCCCCTGTTTCTATGACAATTTGGTTTAGTCCACACCATGACATTGGTGGGCCACCTCTCCCAGCCTCCCCTCCACCTGAGAGTGTGAGTCTCATTTTCATTTGCTGACATTGACAGGAGTTTACGGCCCCCTCCTCAGCCCCCTGACCTCCTTTTAGCATATTTCAGGATTATGCAGTGGGTGGAGTGGGCACGGATATCATAAAGGCTAGATGTCTCGCCCACGATTCTGGCCGATGGAGTCGAATGTCCGCACATGGCGGCCATCTTGCAGCAGGGCAGCTCGCTCACCCATAACATTGTGTTGGTAGTTGTATATACTTTTTAAATAACCATAACTTGCTCAATTTTTTACCAATTTGTAAACGGTTTAACATGAGAGATGTAGCTATGACACTGCATTTTATGTTATTTTCTAAAAGATATCAAAAAAGTATCCAGAATTATAACCACGTTAATAAAGTTTGTAAGAAACCAAACCATTTCTAATTCCGTCAAGATTTCAGCAAGATAATTAGTATTAGAGATCACTGACCTTACCTCAGGTACCACTGATCCTACCAGAAAGCTTCCCTGAAGCAAGATGGCCGACAAGTGAGGACGTTCTAGACTCCGCCGTAAGACATCTAGCCTTTATATATGATATCTATGGGAGTGGGTCCCAGAGCTGGGAGTGAAGTTACACTTAAAAAAAAAAAGCCATAGAAAATACAGCAAAGGCGTCTCATTCATTTTCTCTCCTAGATGAGGTGCGCACAGGCACCTATCGCCAGCTCTTCCACCCGGAGCAGCTCATCACTGGAAAGGAGGATGCTGCCAATAACTACGCCCGTGGACACTACACCATCGGCAAGGAGGTCATCGATTTAGTGCTGGACCGCATCCGCAAACTGGTAGGGATGGCTGTGGCCAGGACCCAAAACTTATATATCACGGCTGGAAGTGTGGTTTGCACTTGTGGGTGCCAAGTTGGACAAGTTGCATTCTTGTAAATATTGGATAATGAATTGATAGTTAAACTGAGACGCAAGTTAAATAGCCATTAGCCAAAATGTTGACTGAAACATCCTTATTATTATTATCATAATGATATTATTAGAATGTTAAATGGCCTGCAGTTTTTTTTTGTAATAGTAGAACTAATGTGTCTTTTTTTTCTCCCATGAAGTCAGATCAGTGCACTGGTCTCCAAGGCTTCCTGGTGTTCCACAGCTTTGGTGGAGGCACTGGATCTGGTTTCACCTCCTTGTTAATGGAGCGCCTCTCTGTAGACTATGGAAAGAAGTCCAAGCTAGAGTTTGCTATTTATCCAGCTCCCCAGGTGTCCACTGCAGTGGTGGAGCCCTACAACTCCATCCTGACCACCCACACCACCCTGGAGCACTCTGACTGTGCCTTCATGGTGGACAATGAAGCCATCTACGACATCTGCCGAAGGAATCTAGACATCGAGCGCCCATCCTACACCAATCTCAACCGTCTTATTAGCCAAATCGTGTCCTCCATAACAGCTTCCCTCAGGTTTGATGGAGCCCTGAATGTGGATCTGACGGAGTTCCAGACCAACCTGGTGCCCTACCCTCGTATCCACTTTCCCCTAGCCACCTATGCTCCAGTCATCTCTGCTGAGAGGGCCTACCATGAGCAGCTGTCCGTGGCCGAGATCACAAACTCCTGCTTCGAACCAGCCAACCAGATGGTGAAGTGTGACCCTCGTCATGGTAAATACATGGCCTGCTGCTTGCTGTACCGTGGTGATGTGGTTCCCAAAGACGTCAATGTGGCCATCGCAGCCATCAAGACCAAGCGCAGCATCCAGTTTGTGGACTGGTGCCCCACTGGCTTCAAGGTGGGCATCAACTACCAGCCCCCCACTGTGGTGCCTGGTGGAGACCTGGCCAAGGTGCAGAGGGCCGTGTGTATGCTGAGCAACACCACCGCCATCGCTGAGGCCTGGGCCCGTCTGGACCACAAGTTTGACCTGATGTACGCCAAGAGGGCCTTCGTGCACTGGTATGTGGGGGAGGGCATGGAGGAGGGAGAGTTCTCCGAGGCCAGAGAAGACATGGCCGCCCTGGAGAAGGATTATGAGGAGGTGGGAATCGACTCCTTTGAGGAGGACGAGGATTATGAGGAGTATTAGGATGTTTGAAGGATTTCCTTCCTTTCCATTTCTGTTACATGACCTATCGGGGTCAGTGGATATACTCAAAGATGTACTTTCATATGTATTTTTCAACAAATAAAGTGTATCGGGCACATGCCTAATTTACTCAGTTTGTGCTAGTTTGTCCAGGTGTTTCATGCTGACTAAAGCATTTTACCAATCTAGGCCACAGGTGCGACGTTCTGTAGTGGTTTTATATTTACCTATTTGAAAAAATGACAGCTGCAGAGGATAGAGTGCCGATTTCAGTAAGTCCATACGCTGTCCCTAAATAAATTAGGTAATTTGAAACTCTACAATTCACAAACATTCCACGTGGTGGCGGTAGTGTCTAGAACACAATCATTGATTTCCCAGGATTCCTTTGGTCAGTCTCCAGGGAACCAGCGAGTTTTGTTGAAACTTCAAGTTGAAGATTTTTTTAGACAAGTTGATGGCCAAAGACAGCAATAACTACAACACTGTAACACTCAATAGCTTTTTTTTTTTAGGGAGGGTCGTATTCATAAACCTTGCAGGTGACATCAAACAGGAACCAGGGAGCGCAGTCTTACCTTCACTTAATTATCGTGCATCTCTGCGGGTTGCAGATAAGTGGGTGCGTTTGGTCCTCAGCCACTGTCGCCCCGTTTGCGATTGTCACCGCCATACACGCGCCTGTTTATTTTTTACTTGGTAAGCGTAAACAGCCAAGTGCTAGCTATAAACTATCCATGCCCCTTATTGATCTGATAATTAATCAGCGTGGGAGTTATTTCATTAGCGCGGCATTACGGGTCACCGTTGAGTGCCTTTAATTGGGCCGAGTTGCCAGGTCCCTACTAAATCACGGCGGGATCTAGCATCAGGAAACGCTCTGTGCGTTTCATACGTGCCAGCAGGCTTTGGTAAGCGCAGCAGTCTATCACCAAGACCTCTGGGTGATTAATAAACGCGGAAATTAAATAACTCCCTATTTAAGCAACTTACCAACACATAAAGAAGTGAGCAACTGGCTGGACTGGCAATGATGTCACTGCCTCGGTCAGAGCCACACGGGGAAATTAAACGACGTGTCACAGGCTCGCCGATTTCTTAGAATATTTCTACGAGTGTAGTTTACTAATTATTATTGTTAATATATACTAATTTATCAGTTGCAGGCCTAATTGTGACTGTTAAATTGTATTAGTTAATACAGATGTAACTGTTTTTCAGATTTCCCCAAGACCTAAGTTCCAGACCATTTTCTTGATCAATTAAGTTGTGTAGCCTACACGGTTTTGTGATCTTGTATTTCTAGGGGATGTGTTTACCAAATTACCGAACTTTGTAAAATTGGCTTTAGGATTTACGCCTGCTCTGTAACCCTACAGCCGCGGAAAAAATTAAGAGACCACTTCAAAATTATCAGTTTCTCTGGTTTTACTATTTATTGGTATGTGTTGAAGTAAAATGTACATTTTTGTTTTGTTCTATAACCTACTGGCAACATTCCTACCAAATTTCAAATAAAAATATTGTCATTTAGATCATTTATTTGCAGAAAAATGACAATTGGTCAAAATAGCAAAAAAGATGCAGTGTCTTCAGATCTCGAATAATGCAAAGAAAACAAGCTCATATTCATTTTTAAACTACACAATACTAATGCTTTAACTTAGGAAGAGTTCAGAAATCAATATTTGGTGGAATAACCTTGATTTAAAATCACAACTTTCATGTGTCTTGGCATGCTCTCCACCAGTCTTTCACATTGCCGTTGGGTGACTTTATGCTACTCCTGGCGCAAGAATTCAAGCAGCTCGGCTTCTTTTCATGGCTTGTGACCATCCATCTTCCTCTTGATCACATTTCAGAGTTTTTTTTATGGGATTCAGGTCTCGAAATTGGGCTGGCCATGACAGGGTCCTGATCTGGTGATACTCCATCCACACCTTTACTGGCCTGGCTGTGTGGCATGGAGCATTGCCCTGCTGGAAAAAACACTTCTCAGAGTTGGGGAACATTGTCAGAGCAAAAGGAATATAGGCTATATGTATATAGGCTATGTGTTTCTGCATGTAATTTATTAGGCTACATTTAGATTTTTGACAGATATGTATTTTTCCCTTTAGCCTAGGCCTACTTTACACCATTAGCCCATTGTGTTTTCCTAACAACGAATCAACAGGAGTTGATATCCATGAGCACAAAGCTCAGTTTTCCGAAGACGTCTGTCTACTCTACAGGGTGGAACTGAACATGTAGAAATTGCAATTGCATATCGACCCCTCCTGATCAGGAAAACCTCTCTTAGCGACTGCAGGTGTCACAATGCCGTTAGCTGATTGCATTGATTCGACTGATTTGTTGCTGCTTTTCAGTCATGTCGGCCCTTAAAGGTGAGTACTTTATCTCCATATATACACTGGCCAGAAGACCGTTATATCCACACAGCACTGAATGATTAAATTAAAGTGTACCATAGGTGCTTTAACAGTAACTATTTTGGGGTGGAATCAATATATTTTTATTTCCTTTGGACCCAGTGAAAGTGGTTTGCCAATAAGCCAGGGGTGAACATGCTAATAAATCTACATATCCAACCCTTTTCGTGTGCAGAATGAGACTTGAGAGAGTGATCTTTGAAGGTGGAGGGGAAGGCTACTTAATTTAGTGAGGCTATTAGTATTCTATGAGCTCAAGTTTGTTTGATTTAATATCTTTGGGATTTATTTCTCAATACTCAATTCCTCACCCTATTTCACTACCAGGATTCATTGACATTCCAGAGTAGGGAAAGGCAAACACTCAATCACCAATCACAAGCTTGAAACCACATGCGACATACAGGCTGTGTGTGCATGTGTCCGTGAATGTTGACACAACCCGGTTATTCTCATTTGTACATTTTTCTAATGCCCACAATCTCTCTCTCTCTCTATCACACACACACACACACACACACACACACACACACACACACACACACACACACACACACACACACACACACACTCCACAATTGATGGTTCAATAAACAGTTGTTCCTCAGTCTTTGTGTTTTGATTAGGCCTAATTGGTGGATCAGGATTTCATTATGGATCAGCTTTGATTAAGGCAGGGGATGACGGAATTACACTCTCCTTTCCATGGCGATCTGGTGGACGGGCGGCATGTCAGGCACAGGCTGAGAATTAGCTGATTAAACACAGACATGAGCAGTGTGTGTGTGTGTGTGTGTGTGTGTGTGTGTGTGTGTGTTTGTGTGTGTATGTGAAATAGGGTGTGATTAATGGTTGTTGGTGGGTGGTGAAGTCTTTGTGCATTGTGTCACGGACTTGTCAGCGAGTGACTGAAATGTCTTCATCAATTTGTACCCATTACCATGTCAATAGGTAGAGAGGCAGAGGGGAGCAGAGCAGAGAGAGAGGGAGAGAGGGATAGATGGAGGGAGAGAAGGAGGGAGGGCTGTTTAACCATCTGCATGAGGAGGCTCTTTAAATAATCAGCCCTGAAATCTAATGCTCTGTCACACTCTCCCTCTTGCTCTCTCTCTCTCTCTCTCTCTCTCCCTCCCTCTCTCTCTTACACACACAAACATTCTCTGTTTTTCTCATTCTCTCACACTTTGCAACACAAACATAGACACACACACACACACTCTCTCCATTTCGCATTTCCTTATTATCTCACTATTATCACACACACACGCACATACTCTCTCACTCTCTCTCACACACACACACACTTTCTTTGTCTTTCTGTTTTCTCAGTTTTTCCCCCATTATTTTACTCTTGCCTCACTGCTTGCTGTCTCTTTCTAGCACACACATATACTTTCTCTGTCTTTCTCTCTTTTTCTCGTTATTTTATACTGCTTGCTGTCTCTCTCTCTCTCCCTCTCTCTATCTCTCTCTCTCTATCTCACACACAAACACACACACTTTCTCTGTCTTTCTCTTTTTCTTGTCATTTTACTCTTGCTTTCCCCCTCTCTCTCTCTCTCTCACACACACACACACACACACACACACACACACACACACACGCACACACACAAACACCCCGGGCACACTTATAGACACACTTTCACACACACCCTGCCCCACCCTGAGGGACCCTGCTTACGGTAAACCAGTTTAATTTTCCTGAAATAGAGTGCTGACAGGACCTTCATGTTGATTAAACGCGCAGCCTCCTGGATTGCCACTGTCACCAGCGCTCTAGCGTCGGCTAGCACGCTCTTATTTATCATCGCTTATCTTAAGCAGGAGCTGGAAGAACACACACTAAATGACGTCCACATTTTCCATCTCAGTGTGCGCTTTTGAGGGTAAATTCTGCTTTAGATGACTAAAATCCATGATTTCTAGCCTATGCCCTCCACGAAAGAACAGTATGGCCTGTCAGGATGCGCAGCAGGGTCAGTTGACGGAAAAGCTTGGCCATTTTTACAGCTTTTATAAAGGAAGACATCATACTCATACATCTTAACCCTCCTATTATTTATTTCCAAATGTTACAGATAACAACAATATGTACTTAGAAATAATATGAAGCCATAAAACACCAGAAGGATATCTCTTTCCAATTTTAGGTCAATGAGTGAGATTTTATGGTGATCTGCAAATTTCTCGATAGTCGCATATCATGTATTCTGGATGTAAAAGGGGGGTGGGTGGGGGTATTGTTTTATTTAAAGGGCTATTTAGGTAGTCAACAAACAAACCTAAAGTACCTGACACATAAACTTAGGTAAAACATTTTAATAATAATAATGTTTTGGAGGTTTAAATTGCTGGGGTCAAATTGACCCCAAGGATAGAAGATGTTAGTAAATTTGAAGGTAGGTTGTAGTTTAGTCAATGGATTGCGGTCCTTTGCCCACAGAGAGAAACATGGGGATTCATAGGCCTCACTGTCACCTTCCGCTGGGCATGCTTGCATAACCTAGACTCTATTAGTTATTTGGCTTATAAGACCCTCTTATAACTACTGCCTAAAACCCTGAACCCAGAGGAACCCCCTTTCCCAAGAACGGAAAATCCCAGTGACTGTTTGGAAGAAGGTTCTATGAAAACATATTCTTCAAGGGTGTGAAGGTGACAGGAGTTATTTAAACTAGGTAATCATGCAAAGGCCAGGCCTACTCTTCACACAATTCCACACGTTTTAATGGCCAAGCCAGAGCAGGTGTGTGAGTTACCAGTAAGGTCCAGCACTCTTTCTTCTCCTTTTCTATTGCTTTCTCATTCTTATAGCAACACTGAAGGTGATGTTGTGATTAAGTGTGATGAATGGTAATTATGCAACCATAGATATTCCCGTTAGTAACGAAACGGTGAAAAATAGGCGAAAATTGTCAGAATATACCCCCCTGCGCAAACAGTTTATTTAATTATTATTTAAAAATGATTTAAAAGAATAGTTTATGCTTGAATTAATCCCTTGTTATATTAATGCTTGCAATAGGCTACACAACATGTTCTTTCAATTCGTTTTGCAAGTTGTCCTGTTTTGTTCATTTGTAGCCTATTAAAGATATCAGTCCGGTCGCCATTGGCATTCTTCATCGCTCAGCATCGACACACTGACGCAGTTCAAGGACGGGTGAAGAGATATCAGGTTTGAGCAATCAATATCACTGTCCGTCCCACAACGGTAGCTGGCCAAGGGAACCGTGGGTTCTCATGCAGCTGTGCCTGGCGCGGTGGGAGAAAATAGCAGGCTGCGGAGATAACGCGGATAACTAGGAGTGCTTCATACATCATTACCGGCCCATTTAAACACCGTTCCGAACAGGTGTCTTATCGCTAAGCGACCATCGCAGAGAAAGTTCAGCCAAAGGACAAGAGAGAGACCAGGGAAAGTTTAGCTCTGTTGCAGGTGCATGCGCGTCGGTCCGGGATTTTACACAGGTTTTTTCTTCTTGACGTAAAATCACGTTGTGTGCGTATGTGTGTAAGTACGTTCATTCAAACTAAAGCCCATGTCCAATTACTCTTTCCCAGGTATTTTTTCATTCGTTCAACACGTTCACCTGGCATTTTAATTAAAAAGCCTTATACTTAAAATACAACTTGACGTTGGAAATACACCGAGCACACATCTAAGCCGTGAACCACTCCTGACGTCCTGTGTATTACTCCCAGGATGCACTGCAGAAACTCCCATGTCCAGCTGCCTCTCAAGGAGCACTACAGACAGTTGCAGTCATGTGTTTGTAATGGCCTGGTAAAGAGGTTATGATGACATATCATCTGATCCTCGTCTTCCGCAGACATATTGCCTTTGGCTTTGATGCAGAAGCATTGCGGAAAGGGCTCTCAGCATTTCAACACAAGGCCCATTCACGGTTTGATTGTATTGTGGCCATAGCATTGCACTTGTGCAAACACACTTGGCCAACAGTGCACCACACACAGACACATACAAAGAGAGAGAGAGAGAGAGAGAGAGAGAGAGAGAGAAAGAGCGAGAGACAGAGAGAGACAGAGAGAGAGAGAGAGAGAGAGAAAGAGCGAGAGACAGAGAGAGAGGGGAGGGAGAGAGAGATAGAGAGAAAAAGTGAGAGACAGATAGAGAGATAGAGAGAGAAAGAGAGCAATCCTAACAAAGGTATTGTTTACACATGTGTGCACATTACCACAACTCATTTAATGTCTCCACACTTTCCATCTCTCTCCCCAGTGCTGTCTGCCAGGTGAAGGGTGAGCCGTTTCATAAACCACCAGCCACTAAACAAACCGGGGTGTATGATAATGAATGGCATAAATCCCCTCTTGAGCGCCGTGGAAAGAACAGGATAAAGCCAGGCTTAATGCCGATATGAAGGCAACAAAAGAGACGGGAACCAGTTTCCTCAACTTCACCTTTATCACGTCCGGCAGGCTCAGGGAACCGTTGCTCTCAGACAAGCTTGGGCATTCTGTGATATTTAATCAGCTTGATTAAATCTCCTCAAGGAGATGCTGGTTCCTGAGTTTCCCCTGGTATGTTAGTGGGTGAAGTCCATCTCTGCTGAAAAGCGTGTTCTGACGGTTCAGACGTTTGCGTTTGGGATAAAAGTGTCAAGTTTAACGATGCAGATGCAAATATTCACCTAACGTGACCCTGTTGCATAAAATGGAGTCAAAAATAATCCACGTATCTACATCCATGAGCTGCCCGCTGACAGAGCTTTGGACAGGGTTAGTTTCCCCCTCTGACCGCTGACAGGGCTGTGAACAGGGGATTTGTTTCCCCCCCTCTGATAGCATGATGTTACAAGGGCTCAGTGCAAGGGGAAGCACATATTCAGACATTTGTAAACAGCATCAAACACTCCATGGTGGGCGTCTGGTCTGGACTGCTCTTTACTAGTTTTGTGATGACTTCAGGGGGGTTCAGGCCCTGGGCTCTGTAAAATGTAAAGTATACTTTAAAGTATTGTTTCGGCGCTATATAAATAAAATGTAATTTAATTGAATTGAATTGAACAGAACTCCCATCAGTCGTGGCGCTTCTCTGGGGTAGTCACCAGATGGGATTTTAAATGGAGGGGGTATTGGCAGCTAATGAGTCCAATTAGCCCAAGTGGCACTGGTCCTTTGGCAGGTTTATGACTTGTCTTTCAGTGTGTGCGTGTGTCTGTTTGTGTGTGTGTGTGTGTGTGTGTGAGAGAGCAGTAGGCAGGCTGACTCTTTAGGCTGTGTGTTCATGCCCCCCCCCCCCTCCTCTTTCACTCCCCTCTTAGGTCCTGCTGCTCCTCCTCCTCCTCCTCTCTCCCTGGGGTCATTCACACAAAGCTAATTGAGAGATGTCCAAACATGCTCCTCTTATCTGCCAGAGTAGCCCCTTGGCCCTTTAATTGACCGGGAGGTAGCATTTGGAGACATCTGTTGACTCAACACCAGAGGATATTACTCACCACTCTCTCCGTTTGTTTAAGGAGCTGCTTGCTTGTGCGTCTGTTTACCCCTCCTCACTCATGCACTCAAAACTACCACACATTTCCTCTCTCACTTAATAACTGCCATTAATTAATACTCATCCTGGATAACTCCAAATTATATGTTCTGTTCTGTGGGTTTGGAAAGTGCAACTATACACAGCAAGACGACCAATTATACATCAGAAAGAATACTACAGATAAGTATTTCCTGCTGTTGCTGTTTTATAGTTGCATTATTTGACGTTTTTAATGGCCTCACACACAAGGCCACATCAGCAGGCAAGCATAGCAGCTTAAAAGAGTTGCTTTTAGCCAAACTATGAATACTACAGAGTTTCCACTGGTATGTTAGGGAGTGAAGTCTGTCTCTGCTGAAATGCGTGTTGTGACGGTTCAGACGTTTGCTTTTGGGATAAAAGTGTCAAGTTTAACGATGGAGATGCAAGTATTCACTTAACGTGACCCTGTTTCTCGGGAGCATGTAAGCCTAAAATGGAGTAAAAAATAACCTGCTGCCTATATATTTGTGTCGGGTAAAACAGCCAGAAGGAGCCTCTCCAGTGACCTTCAGGACCCTCTCAAGTGACCTTCCCAGATCTGCCTCCTGACGTGGG